>NC_090649.1:357886346-357908846 GCF_040937935.1 Hyperolius riggenbachi | reverse complement strand
ATGGGAACTGAAGAGGCATATGGAGATAGGAGGCACAGGAAGACAGAAGGACACAGAGTGGAACGGAGGGAGGAACAGGGGAGCAGAGGTGGCACAAGGGGACAAATAAAGGCAAAGGGGACATAAGGAGGCACAGGGGACACAAAGAGACAGAAGGAGGCACAAAGGGAGACAGAAGGACAAACAGGGTCAGGCATGGCACAAGGGACTGAAGGAGGCACAAGAAGACAGAAGGAGACACAAAGGGGGAAAGAAGGATGCACAAGGCACAGATGTGGCAGTTGACTGCAACTTACACTAAATAGATGCAGCAGAAGCAAGTAATAGAACACCCATGGGGCGGGACTTAGTCTGGAGTCTGGGTGTGGCTTAATTTGGGGGTGGGGCTTAATACAGCAACATGGCGCCCCCCAGGACCAATGGCACTCCAGGCAATGGCCTGTACTGCCTATGCCTAGAGGCTCCCCTGGCCCCACATTACATGTAGCCAGATGGCCCCCACCCAAAATTTAAGTTGTTACGAAGGGCACTATGTAGTTAACCAGGAAGCCCACAATTTTAGGTATAATGTGAATCACAGTGCAGGTAATTAACACACACACACACACACACACACACACACACACACACACACACACACACACACACACACACACGTATAAAGAGATTTCCTCAGTAGGTAGATGGTGATCCCCCTGCAAGTAGTCAGTGTGCCCCTTGTTTAGGTGGGCTGTAAGCCACCCATAGGCATCTAGGATGTTCCGTTTGTTGATGGCCAGAGATTGTACCACCTGTGTTTAGTCAGAGATTCTTCTTGTAGGTAGGCAGAGAGTTCCACATTTAGGTGGCCATAGAACCTCCTGTTTATGTGGCGAGAAAGCTTACAGCTTAGTGATAGCCTTCTCTACCCAGATTAGGTGGCCAGAGAGGTTCCCTGTTAGGTGGCCAGAGATTTCACCCCTTTGGTGGTCAGAGAGTCTCCACACAGTTAGATATCCAGAAAGCAGCTTCATTTGGGGGACAGAGTGACCCTTTTAGGTGGCCACAGAGCCTACTCCCCCTTGTTAGGTGGACAGACAGCTTCTCTATCCCTTGGTGTTCGCTGAGTCCCCCAGTAGCTAGCCAGTAAAAGGCTCTGTAGGTTAGGTAGTCAGAGTTTTTCCTTATGTAGGTGGCCAAAGAGCTGCCCCCTATTAAGGTAGTAATATAGGCCACTATGTAGTCAGGCAGGGAGCTCTCATTATAGGTATAGTGAAAACACCACTGTAGGTAATCAGAGACCCTCTACCCTTAGGTGTACAGAGAGCCCTTCTGTAGGTAGAAAGTGATTCCCCCTCTAAGTAGCCAGAGAGACCCCCATTTAGTTGGTATATGCAGCCAGAGCTTTGGTGGCCAGATTTTCACTCCATTTAGGTAGCCATATAGTGTCCTGTTAAGTGGCCAGAGATTCCCCATGCTTTAGGTGGGCAGAGACCCTCCCCTCCAGTTAGCTGACACTAGCACTGAATAGGAATTGTCTACAAATCTGTGCCTACAAAACATTGTATGATTCCTTATCAGTGGCTGGGCAGATGCATTCAATAGAACATTTGTACAGTGAGTAGAAAGCTTTTTCTCTCTGCGCCCTTAGTTTTCAGTATCTCATGACAGGATAATGTTTTTTCCATTGACTCACTGGTATAAAAATGTACAAAGCTGTTCTAATTAGCTCTGCGCTCCAGGTCCAGGTAGCTGTTTGTATTCGTAGTGGTTTTAAAGGCCCCTGTTCAAGATGGTTTTCCCTTTGCTGTTGCTCAGGTCCTCATTTACCTAGTCATGGAGAAGAGTCAGTCAATGGAGATGTAGATGATGCAGTAAAGGAGCAGCTCGAGTAAAACTACAATTCATACATGAATTGTGGCTTCAATCACTTGTCCTGATGAGCTGTTCCATTAGTACAGTGGTCCTCAAACTAAGGCCCGCGGGCCGAATGTGGCCCCCTGAGGGTTTTTTACTGGCCCCCCACACACCTATGTATTATAGATGCGGTCAGCTACATCTTTAAATATTGGTGGTCTTCATATAGAATGAAACCAGAAAGCAGTAATTTGCTGGTTTCCAATCACATTCCACATCAGGTGACAGTGCTGTCCAATTGGACTGCAGGTTGTCACCTGGGTATGCTTCATTGTCTGGTGCACAAACATAATTTTATGTATACTCCGGCCCCCCAGTGGTCTAAAGTATATTGACCCGGCCCTCGACCCAAAACGTTTGGGGACCACTGCATTAGTACATTAACTACATCCCTACTGTTGACACTTCTCCATGACTAGGTACATAAGATTTCAAAATAACCTGTCCTCGGTAATGAAGAAGCAGGTAGCGTCTCTGGCAGGATGCCATTGGTATCGTGGACCTTTTTAACATTTTATCATCTTAGTTATTATTTATTTTACTTCTTCTATCACGATTGGTGTATGCAAAGGACTTTGGAAGACCTTGTTTCTCTCTTTAATGGCCTTGAGTTTTGTTTTTGCTTTTTTGTTATGGGGTTTGGCTATTTTTTTTATGTCTTTGTACAGGTCCCTGAAGTAGCTGAGCGTCCCCGAATATAAGACACTGTCTTATTTTATTTTTTTTAGGGGAAAATATGTGCTAGGCCTTCTTTTTTGGGGGGAGGGGCTTACACTTAGGGGAGGGCAGAGCTGTCCACAGCACATGAGACATAACAGGAGGGAGGTGCCCCATTAATTTTGGGGACCCATGAACACAGAGCCACACACACACACACACACACTGGGCCCCAGCAGCTACAGCCTCATCCCCGCATTCCCCCTTTCCAACATGATGTGCTATATAAAGTTGAAGAGAAATCGAGAGCCCAATATGGTGTGGTATGTCAAAATTGATTGGATAAATGAAACAGTGAGATGGTAATACTCACAAACACGGGTTACCACCTAGGTAACCACTCATTAGGCAGGTGAGGAGATTAGACCTGTCCTCACTCAGGATTAAGAAGTTGCTCTCTGTAGATAGGAAGAAAGGGGGTAGATCACCCCTCCACCTGGGGTGGACTCAAATATATTGGTAGGTGAACAGAGGTGCCAGAAGGATAAAAGTACATAAAATTTTTTAAAAATTGCTGGGAGGAAGTGGTGGACTCGCCTCCGTTAAAGCAGACACCAAGGACTGTAAATATATACATATTTATTGAAAATACCCCAAAGATGCAACGCGTTTCGCGGGCACAGCCCACTTCTTCAGGCAATAAGCAGGGGATAAACAACAGCAATTCAGTTATAGCAAGCAGAGCACCAAAGCTATATAACTTTACTGCTTTGTCACACTCTCTGCTCGCTTTGCATATACTGTAGTCCCATAGAATTTGCTATGGGAAAACAAGCAAATGTCCGCTG
Organism: Hyperolius riggenbachi; assembly: GCF_040937935.1. Classification (NCBI taxonomy): domain Eukaryota; kingdom Metazoa; phylum Chordata; class Amphibia; order Anura; family Hyperoliidae; genus Hyperolius; species Hyperolius riggenbachi. The sequence continues at coordinate 357,905,445 of NC_090649.1, read as the reverse complement.
GAGGCCACTGGAGTCTGCATTTGAAGACATTTTTTTAAACGACGGCCATTTTCTTGTAGTCCCATAGCAATTTCTATGGAACTACAGCACATGCGAGCAGATTAGGAGGCAGAGTGGTGATACATGACACTTAAGGTTAGAAGAGGGCTCCACTCTCAGACACCCCTTCCCCCCCTCCTCCAACAACTCAGTCCAGGATGGCTCTACAGGGGGGGGGGGGGGGAGAGGGGGGGGAACCAGCATGGGATAGTGGACTTCAAAGGGTGAGGAGCGGTCACTTGTCAGTGAGAGATTAGTGCAATACCATCGCTTCCTTTGTGTATTATCTCTCTCTCTCTCTCTTGGCCCATACTCACGGGCGATAAAAGTGGCCTGTCGCCAGCACACGTGAGCGTGTGGGCGACAGGCCGGCGACAGCTCCTCGCCAGGTCCCTCCGCGTACACACGCCGACGTTCCTCCTCCCCCCGCCGGAAGCTCGCTGGAAGCTCTGCGTACCTCAATGGAGGTTGCTGTCGCTAGTCCGCGTACTCACGCGGACTAGCGACAGCTGCGGCGGCGACTGTCGCCAGGCGATTGAACATTTCAATCGCCTGGCGACTTCAGCGACGGGCGACAGTTCGGGGTGCGCGCCTGTTCCGGGCGACAGTTCGGTGTGCGCGCGGCCCATACTCACGGGCGACCTGTCGCCGCAACACGCGCGCCCCGCGTGTTGCGGAGACAATTGTCCCTCGTGAGTATGGGCCATCTCTCTCTCTCTCTCTACCCAACCCCCCTGACTGAAACTTTCTATGCTCAAAAGTGCTCCCTCACTCTCTCTGCTAACCTAAGGTGGCCATAGTCAGGCGACTTGGTGGCCGATCGACCATCCGATTCGCTTATTATAATCATAATTATGATGAAAAATGGGGCTGCAAAGTGCATATTCGATTGGCTCAAAATTGGTTGCATGAATCAGTCTGACATGGTCAAAGATGTATGGCTGGCTTGATCAATAAGGTGTGCGTTGGTAGTGACGAATGGGACAAAACCCTAGCGCTATTCTCCTAGTGTATAAATGTACATTTGTGATGTGTTTATGTGTGCGTTTAAACATTACAGATACTATGTCACGGTGCCCATCCATTGTCCGAATCCGCAGCTCTTCAATCAGCCCCATACACACTGCTGGTGCATAGCACAGCGGCACCTGTGTGGCGTGACATACCGCGCCAACATTGTTTATGCGGCTAATGGTAGAGGTAGAAAACCACTCAACTCCCAGTGAAGGACAGTGCAGTAACCTGGTTCCAGATTCCACACACAAAATAGGGTTGAAGAGTAGTCCGCACTTGTCCAAACTAATTAAAGCTGTATTCAGGACATATTCAACTTCACATAAAAGCTAAGCTTTTATGTGATGCTGGATACATCCTGAATACAGCTTTAATTAGTTTGGACAAGTACGGACTACTCTTTGGTGGCTAATGGAAGAGACATGGATTCGAAAGACAGAAGTTCACTACCATACAGGAAAGGTAATGTATTAATGCACGCAGCACACAATAACTACCTAAGGACTGCCTCATGCCAATGGGTGTGAATGCGGCGGCAGTCCAAGGACCGCCTAACGCCAATTGTCATCAAGTCCTGGGGCTGTAGTTTCCCTGGGAACGTCCGCGCGCAAGCGCAATCGTTTCCTGCCCGTTCACTGAGCGGAGTTCCGTGAATAGCCTGCTAGGCACCGATCGCGGCTAGCAGGCTGCTTGTAAACGTAAGGGGAAAGAAATCCCCTTTGTTTACAAGCGTACAACACTGCGGTCTCCAGTAGCGCTGTACGAGATCGGCGATCCTCGGCCTCTGATTGGCCGGGGAGCGCCGTCCTCTCATAGGCTAATGCCTATGAGAGGCGGAACAAGACGCCGTCCTGTTCCGATTTAGACACCAGAGGGGAGAAGGGGAGGGAGGGAGAGAGAGCCTCATAGAGGCTAAGAGAAAAAAAATACAAACTGACGCAGCGATCGGACACCTCTAGTGGCATGTTCCCTTAGGGACAAAAAAAGGAGGTGAGTCCAATCGCTGGGCTCTTTAGCTGGGCTTTGCAGGAGGCTGAAAAGCCTGCACAGCCCAGTGCTGCAATGCCAGTTCGTTAGGGGGGGGGGGGGGTTAGCGCTGTGGTCATCAAGTGGTTAATGTTTATACATTAGTGAACAGTAGCTAGGCGGCGATGCAAGGAAGGAATTGGCATGGGGTGTATAGACATCGGACAGATCTGTTTCTTGGTCAAATCTGCCCATCATCGCCTGATGTATGGGCACCTTTACTCCCAATTCTCTCTCTCATTATCTTTCTGTTCACCACCTCTTATTTGTTTTTTCTGCTTAGTCTTTGTCTGTCCATTTTCACTTTCTATGACCATATGCCCACTTTTGTACTCTATTCCTATTTCTATATTACCTTGTTCACATTATAAGTGTTGCCATTTACATTTTCGTAAAAAGATCAGAAGTGAATAGAGCATGCTGTCTGATGTTCAGGCTAAATGTTCTGCGCAGCAGAGCTAATGTATGTGCTATTGCATGTTGCACGCGTTTTTTGCAAAAGTGCAATGGCGACTCATTCACTGTAGTGAATGGAATCAGTAGCACAATACACAGTAGCGTAGATGGTGTGTGATCATGGGTTTTGCATTTTGACCACGCAGCCATCTGCGCTTTCAAGTGTGAACAATGCCTGCTCGCTCTCGCCGTTTCACTTGCTCTGTTTCTGCACACTTACACTTTTCCAGTAATAACTTTATTTCTCAGATTTCTTCGTCTCGCACTTATTGTTTTTACTTATGTACCATAATATTAGTCTACTGTCCACAGAGGAGCTTGCAAACTAATCCCTTCCACAGTGTAATGTCCTACCATACTATTATTATAATTATTATGTAATTATATAGCACTGACATATTTTTTTAATTGAGAATTATTATTATTTTTTCATTGGGGGGGCTCAGTAATACATACAAATAGCCCATACATTTCTGAAAGTGGCCCTGTGGGAGGGGTAGAAGCTGTGTGTATGGTGAGGTGTGTACCTCACCTCTCTTGTGGCTGCATCCCCCTCCTTTTTTTGTAACTGTTCCAGTGACCCGCACAATATTTAAGCTGTTTGGGTAGCCCTTTGACCTTCACCTTGACGCTGTACACAAGGTTGGCCCTGCGTCTGGGCTCCCCTTTTGTCATAATCAATGTTCGCATGGCTGACTCCTCCCTGGCGCACATTAATAATGACGAGAGAGGAGTTCGGTAGCAGAGCTGACCTTGTGTGTGTACAGCATTAGTGTAATGGTCGAAAGGCGAAGCGAACAGTTTTAATATAATGCTAGTCACTGGAACAATTAAAAGGAAGACAGAGGGAAGCAGCCACAAAAGAGGTGCGGTTAGAGACCACACACCTCTCCATACACTAAAAGGGTCCCATTTAAGCTAGAGTTAATTTTCAGGAGAGGTCTTATTATAAGGGAAACACAGTAGATGTGGTCATTTTGGATACGTAGAGGGTTTTACTGTGGCTTTGTACCGATTCGTTTCAGTGTCTCCTAGAAAGAGTTGGTCTTGAGGGAGGCCTCCAGTTGTTGTAGTTTTGGGGGAAATGTGAGTGGGATTTTTTTTCATTTTGTCTGAGAGTGTATTGCCTTTATAGGTGGCCTTGGGCTTCCGTTAAATTTTGGTTGTTGGGGTCTTTTTTTCTTTTGACCATTGGATGCCCTTAGAAAACTATGTATAAACTTGCATTCATTTTTAATTTTTTTTTGGAAAACATTTTTGGGTGGGTCTTTTAAAGCTGGTTTGTTTGAGGAAAGTTAACAGTGGTGTGGTCGAACATAGAACAATTTAGTATGGAATAATATATTTTTTAATTATTATTGGATAATATAGAAGCATTAAGATTTTTTTAAATTAGTTAAATAAGTGTTCATGGGTAAATCATAAATCCTTTGTTAAAAAACTATTATATTTTTTTTTTAGATGGAAGAATTTTTAAATGAGTTACGTAGAGTTTCACATACAGTAGAAGATCAGTGCTTTCAGGATGATCCTGAATATACTGAGGATGAAATAATACAAAGAAGACTAGAACCTAAAAGTAAACGTTTAGAGATTCTTGACTGGTGTACCTGCACAAAATGTAGCTTTATGCCAACCTTGGAGGAAAGCACCTGTTGCAAAGAGTTGTCTGCCACAAATGTAGAACTTTCAGAGAATTTACAATGTATTACTGATAGTAATTTTATGCTTGAGATATGTCTAGACCCCCGGCACCTGGAGATTATTGTGTTGGCAAACAAAAGCATTTCTCGGAGCTTCTTTTGTGAGAACTACAATAGGTAATGATAAAGTTATTTTATAGTAAATAAATAAATGTAAGGTTTATTTTCAAATGTTATAAAAAATCCTCAAACAGCAGTGTCCCTGGTGTATGGCATTTGCGATAAATGACTAATACTAGATACATGTGCTTTCTGGTTGCTTGAGCAACCAGCCTAAAAAGAACAAATTCCCCCTCTCAAAATACTTACTAAACCTCCAGTGACATCTATCAGCCTTACTGCATGACTTAGCGGGCTCCTAGGGTCTTTCCTTTTCCTCCAGTGCATGGAAGCCAACATGTAACGTGACTCGAATCTGCTTAGGTGACGTGTTGACTTTCGTACAGAGATGTTAAAAAACCCCTAGGGGCCTTCAAAGTGTTACAAGAAGGCTGCTACATGTCGATGGAGGTTTTGTAAATATTTTAAAAGACTCCAAACCCGGTCAAAATGAAGTTCCCATTACCACTAGGTAAGTTGGTTAGTAGAGATTTCTGTTTGCCTGAGTTCCGGTTAATGGGGACTATAACGTTCATGACATAGATGAAATGGTTAAGAACACACGACAAATGGTTCCTATATAAAATAGAAGATTTAAATAACAATATCACCTTTCTAACCAATCTCTTTATTCTGTTGAGACGCTTGTAACAGCAAAAGAAAAAAAATAGCGCTAAAGGAGAGTATAAATGCTATTTGTGGACACGATATATTGTATGTATTGGTTATTATACTATCGCAGGTAGCTTACAGTGCCAAGAAGGTATTGGCAGTTAGATTGCAGCGACCAGTAGGCATGGGCGAACATAGCCATTTCATGATTGCAAATCTTTTAAAGAATTTTAGTATGAAAATCTTCAATTAGAAATTTGTAATCAACCTTGTTGACTTTAATGGCAGTCAAAAAGAACCGTGTAATGACTTAAAGGTCAAGGGCAAATTTTTCCTCTGAAATATGTATTTGATGCATAGGTTTTTCATATTTTAAAATACAAAACACAAAACATAAGAAATAGCTGGTAGTATAGAATACCAAACTTATTTATAAAAATCAAAATTTTACCTTGAAGGTATTATTTGCGATAATTCAAGTTGGAGTGAGCATATGAGGTTTCCCACAATGCATCACTGATTATTATACAAACCATCTTTTTTTTTGTTTCTGTGAATGTGCGGTTTAGAGTTAGAGAACCGTGTATGCGCTGGACTCTTAAGTCAGCCATCGTGTTGATGACCGGGCGATGTGATGACGTGTAGCAGCAAAACGCAAAAAATGTGTAGTGTGCGCGATGGTTACTCATACTGCCAACTTCGTGTGGTAGTCACCAATTAACGAAACCGCCAGCTGGACCGTTACAGAGGCCAGGTTGACACTGGTGGACCTTGCGACCTACGGTGGGCTGGAGAAAGCCTCTGGTAAGTGTAAATTATGATTTTAAAACTTGCTCATGGTATCTTTAACAAGTTGGTACATCTATGCTTTCCAGAGGTTCTAGAGATGTGGCTAGCTTACAGGGAAACAGTAAATTCGGGCGCCTGAGGCTAGTGGACAAATCGGGCGCCGCCATTCACTCCTATAATAAATATCGTTTAATGGGCGCCCGATAGGAAAAAAGGGCGCCGGAGAAAACTAACGTTTTAAAAGCGGCGCCCGGAGACTTAATGTTGTATTACTGTTTCTCATGATTACACATTATTTAATGATTTATACATTTTTAAATATTATTTTTAAACGAAAAACAGTACAATATTTTTTTCCAAACATTATTTTTAAACGAAAAACAGTACTTTTTTTTTTTTTATTTTTATTTTTTTCCATTATTTTTAAACGAAAAAACCAACAGGGGGGTCTTAGGTTTAGGCACCAACAGTGGGGTCTTAGGTTTAGGCACCAACAGGGGGGTCTTAGGTTTAGGCACCAACAGGGGGTCTTAGGTTTAGGCACCAAAAGGGGGGTCTTAGGTTTAGGCACCAACAGGGGGGTATTAGGTTTAGGCACCAACAGGGGGTCTTAGGTTTAGGCACCAACAGGGGGGTCTTAGGTTTAGGCACCAACAGGGGGGTCTTAGGTTTAGGCACTAACAGGGGGGTCTTAGGTTTAGGCACCAACAGGGGGGTCTTAGGTTTAGGCACTAATAGGGGGGTCTAGGGGTTAGGGGTAGGTACAGGGAGGGTTACTTAGGCACCAACAGGGGGGGTCTTAGGTTTAGGCATCAACAGGGGGGTCTAGGGGTTAGGGGTAGGTACAGGGAGGGTTACTTAGTAATTTTTTTTTTAAACGTTATTATACGTTTCACTATTTAAACGAAAGATTAACGTTTTTACAATTGCCGATTTAATGCACATTATGTAATGATTTATAACTTTAAAAAACATTAATTTTAAACGAAATACAGTACAATACATTTTTAAACGTTATCCATGCTTATCGTTAAAAACCCGGCGCCCTTTTTTCCCAGCGCCCCTTTTTAACGTACGCAGCTTACAGTGACCTAAAGGGATTTGCATAATCACCACCATGAATCATTGTGGGAGACATCATATACTCACTCTAACCAGAATTATCGAAGATACCTTTTTGTTTTCCATTAGCATTTTAGTAAGAAGGCTTTTGTGTCCTTTATAACCCCTTAAACACTCTAATCCCTTACAAAACCAGAACACCAGTTCTGGTTCACCATGAGCCTGCTGGGTAGTGTACAATAAGTTATTTTTTTCGTTTAAAAAATGTTATATGCATCCACTGTCAGATGCTACAAAATATACCTTTGCGCCAAAACATTTGTAATTGAAACCATAGAAAGTGTTTTTTGGGAAAATTGGCAATTTCTGCATAAAATTTTGTTCTAGAATCCACAATGGAAGGCCAAAAACTTGGATAATTACCTGACGAATCCATTTTTTAATTTTCGCCTTTGTATGAGGCCCTTTAACCTATGAATAAATATTTTCTTTTTTGCCTTTGCATAAGAGAAGATCAGAAAAATTTGGCAACAATTTGTATAAAAAAATATGTGAAATTTAGCCTCTGTAATCGAAACAGATTATAATTTAGTGTTATGCACCAGGGTAATATTAAAGAATTTGGTTAGTGTAAAACCATTTGACAAAGGAATCAATTACAAACTGCATACTGATGTTAATAGATAATAGCTGTGTCTGTGACCAGGTCCGACATGAGGCCTGAAGTAACTGTCACGCGTCAGGGCAATAATATTATATAATAATATTAGATAACATTAAATTATAGTGATTAGTAGGTAATGTTGGGTGTATTATAATGGCTGGTAGGTAGAAATTGGTAATTTGTAGTGTTCAGCTAGTACTTTATGTATTGTCTAGCAGACCAGGGCTTTTCAACCCTTTCAATTATTGTAACACTTTTATCGACTGAAAATTTTTAAGTACCACCTGTGTACCTGCGCAGTAGATCAAACCCCGATCAGGCTCAGCTGTTTTCGCCAGAACGAAGAACCGCTACTGCGCATGCGCTCACGCAGACAAAGGAGATCTTCGGGGGGTCCCAGTATCTCTTATACTGAGGAGGAAGGGAGAAGCCCCTTTAGGATCCAGAGGTTTCTCCCTCTTGCACTTTTTTCTTAAAAGTACACTTTAAGAAATGGGGGGGGGGGGCATATTGGAGAGGAATAGCAGGATGCATTGGTGGGGAAAAGGATTAAAAATAGATTTTTAGCCTATAGGTTGCAAGTATTGGCAATCTGTAGGTAGATTGCCAATATAGGTAGCTTTTCCAGCTCCTTCCTCCATTCCTCCCCCCACCCTTCAATATAGTTAGCACCCCCCCCCCCCCACCCACCATCAGAAGACTGGCAGTGACTCACCACAAAGTTTGGCTCTCCTCGCCGTGCTGCCCTGTAGAATGATTCAGATCTCAGATCAGTGGTAACTGGGCCGTAGTGAGAAAGACAGCCAGGCGAACGGTACCCAGTGACCGCACATGTACTTTAAATACAGGAAGTGAGCAGTGATGTCACTTCCTCTATTTGAAGTATACCCACCGTCACTGTGCAACATTCACCTAGCTGTCTCCTCACTTCTGATCTAAAGTTCTGAAGTATGTAGCAGGGCAGCACATTGAGGAGCGAGCGGGGGGAGCTGAACTTTGTGGAGGCAGGATAGAACCAAGACAAGTGGTAGGTGGCCAATTAAGAGGCAGGCAAACTTGGAGTGTACAACCTGGTCAACAGCAAAATACCACCAGTGGTACGTGTACCACAGGTTGAAAAGCCCTGTAGTAGACAACTGAAAGTGATAGGATGTTCCCAACATTGACATTGTAGTACAACGCATATGGGAGAAAAGTATCTCAAAGTTTTGAGCGTTTAACAATTTAGAAATTACTTATTATTATTATTTATATTAGTAGTTGTATAATGTATATAGTTAAGTAGTAATATTTTTTTAACAATTATTTTTACAGATTACTAAGAAAGGCTGCATACAAATCTTTCACTTTATGGGCACATGGCCATTTGGGATATCAAAATAGAGTGCCAATTCCTTCATGTGTAGTGAATTTAATAAGAAACACATTTCCAGATCCACATAACATTTATCAGGGTTTCCATTGGTGTGAAGATTATTCTGCTATTGACATGGCATTTGATGACTAAGTGTTTTATTACACTTTACCTATGATGAGCAACATATTTTTGTTGTTGTCTTCTTTTGCTATTAAAATTGTTGAATCTAGATTACAGATGTTACTCACAGACACAAAAGTATAATATATGTAGTTGTTAATAAATAAAATAGATAACGTAAACATTGTAAATAAATATTGAAACCTATTGACTAATTTGTTTATGTATTTCTATATATCTATTAGATTTCAACAACTATGAAACATTATGAAAACTAATGTAGCACATCACTATTACATTTTTTTTTACATAAATAATTTACATAGTACATGTATAGAATCCTATGCTGCTATGTTACTATGGTTGCATCGACTACAATAGGAAGCAGCATTTGCGTCCTGGTTGCTATGACTGCACTGGGGGACAGGGCCATGAATTCTATTACAGAGACCACGTGATGAATACACATGGTATCCAGACCGCTATTGACATCTTCTCGATAGGGAGGCAGCAATCACAGTGCGAAGCAACATATGCATTTACATTTCTATAACAATGTTTGGGTCTGTGACGGTGATCACATGAGGACTTGTGATTTCCAGATGTACAATTACACCACCCACAACTGTTTACCAAGGGATGCACCACAAGGCCAAAGTATATACTAGGTTAGCAGGCATCTTTTAAATATAATAACTATACTATGTGGATGACGAATGGCAGTAGGAATGCGTGACCATGGGAGGTACTAGTGAAGTATAATCAGGTCTCCCATCCAGACTGCTGTCCTCTGTAACTTTGCACATTGTGATGTTTTGGTGGTGTATGTTTTAGAATATCAATAGCCTATCACATTGGGTTAATGGCTGTGTGGGAGGAGTCCTGTAGTTTTAAGAGAGGTATACCATCAGAACCGTCACGTGGCAGGATTGGTCAATCGTAGCTTGAATTTGTGTATATATATTTGTGATGTTAAAATCGTTAAAGGTCTATTGTACCCAAAACAGCGGGCTGTAGCTGCCTCATTGCATGTGATGTTACTGGTGTTTGTTTAATTAAATTGTTGTTGTATTTTTACATAAGTGGTGTGGACCATAACTTTTTTACTGTTGGAGAAATCCTAGTGGTACATAGAACAGGTCATTGCACAGTAAGCTTTTGAAATGTGCTAGACGCTGACACAAACCAAATAAAGTTTTGCAAGAACCCTAGAATAATCACTGTAAAACCAGCATTATGTGCTGTACAGTTCATGCTAATAAATACAAAAATTACTAGATCTTCTTTCCTGCCATTAAAGATTGATGGAGTGTTTGGCCCGCCCATTCCTTCCAAAACACTCCAGAAGTGAATCCCAAAAAACAGTTGTCACAAGTGAAATTACAACTTTAGGAATAAAAGCAAATAGACAAATAATAAGATTATCAATGGAAAATAAATTTGATTTCAAATGTTTTGGTGCTTATATACTTTTAAATTAAAGGGAATGTCCAGGCTACATAAAAAATAAAGTTCTACTTTTCCGGAACTTCCTCCAACCCCTGGCAGGTGCTATGTCCCTCGCCACAGGTCCACTCTCAGCAGCTGTGCAGAGGGCAACTTCGCCAGGTAGTCCTCTACTGCGACTGTGTGAGTGCCGTTGTCAATCATGCACACGTGGCCAGGAGTATTCTGCGCAGGCGCAATAGCTTTACACAGGCGGTGAACACTCCGTAACATGTGTGTATGATTGACAATGACGCTCACATAGGCGTAGTAGAGGACTACCAGGCGAGGTCGGCCTCTGCACCGGAGGGGACCTGGAGCCAGTGACTGAGAGTGGACCTGTGGCAAGGGACATAGCGGCTGCCAGGAGCTTCAGGAGCTTCCTTTAACTGGACATTTCCTTTAAAAGGCATTGTGTAGCAGACAGGTAAGTTTTAATATAAATAAAAAAAACAGATAAATACATACAAAAGAAGGTTTATAGTTCCTTGTCCAAATGTTCAGTCAATAGTTGTAACATGGTAAAATGAAACCATTTTCCTTCATGTCATCTTTAATTTCAGTTTTCTACTAAATTAAAGAAAAAATGTATAATGTAGACTGTTGTAACAGTGATGTAGAGGAACCATTCTCCATTTTAATTACCAGTAATTTTTATCGGAACACCGGCCTACATCTCATTTAAAGAATGCAGCATATTTGCCAAAAAAGGCTAGTACGCCTTTATGATAGTTGTCAGGGCAGCCATCACAGAGTCTGAGTTTGCTATGGAGTTTTCAAACTGGACTCTTTCCATAAGGTGAACCCTAGGTGAACTGAGAAAAATCACTGGTGATTACACTTGTGAGTGGATCCCCTCAAGTACTGTTACAACAGGTTTTTTTATCCATGAAAACTGTATTTAAAAAAAAAATTAAGAAATGATCGTATGAAGTGTAAGGAACACATTCTAAACGGAACTTATTTAATTCAATGGTACAATTTTACAATTTTAATTCAATTTAATTCAATTTATACAAATGGACATTTGAACAAATGTACTCGGAACATTCATTGTATGTGGTTCGCTATTGTAGCAATAGTATATTATGCATATGTATTTATACTTTTATTAACTAATTAGTTATTTCACTTGTGAAAACTGTTTATTCATTTAAAAAAACATATTTTGCAACATGAATTTCTTTTTTCTTTTTTTTTTTTTCAAGCTATTACAACCTTGACATTTTTAATGGAGTCACTTATATTAATTTTAATGTAATATAAATAGTTCTAATTTTTTTTTCAATTACCATTGTAAAAGAAATTTTCTTTTTATTCAAAATATGTTTTTTAAGAATATTTCACAGTTCTTCTATTCAATTCTTTTTATCAATCTTTAGGTAGAAAAGAATGTCCTTTTTTAAATTACAAAGTAACAGTACACTACTAATAAATCTTATATACATTTACAACATAAGACTAAAATATTATAACATACAGTAACAAAACGTGGCTACATAGTGTTCATAGTACTCCCCTTTAAAAGATAGTCGAATTACATACTGTAGGAAAAGTAAAGTTGCGTAAAAATATACTACATTGTTGTTTCAAACAAAACAGCAATAGCACTAATGTATCAAACTATTCCTCATCTTCTGCACCAAATCTTGAAACATACTCCATTACCATAAACTCTTTACAAGGCTTCTCGGTCAGTGCTATATTCTTTGGAACATGTTGTTTGTTTTGTTGCCAAGCACTTGTAATTTGGCCAGTAGCAAATTTGAAGATGTCCTCTTTAATGCCCTGCAGGAAGTAATCTGATTTGGGATCATATATCTTCTTGACAATCCAGTTTTTGGAAGACTTAGAAAATACCAAATTGAAACGGAAACTTCCAACTGGTTCCCTTCCTGGTCCTGAGACTTTCACTGTTGCTTGCTTTCTACCAACGTTCCAATTGTTGTCAAGAGCTGCTAGCTGTGTTCGCGCAATCATACCATCCATATAATAATGCATTCTCTTGGACCGGTACTTCAATACATTACTGTGGAAAACTTCTAATTCCCCTGTGTGACAAAAATTTGAAAGGTGTTCCAAGTCTTTCAAGAATTTGGGATTCAGAACAATGTCTCGAAAAGTACAAAAAGCCTTTGATTTTTTGTCCATCCATTTTTTCCTTTCACGTTGATCTAAACTAAGTTCTTCATGATTGCATTTATGGTACAAAACACCATAATCCCAGCTATGAACATTTGAAACATGATTAACAATTGACTTCCATTTTTCAAGCAGCATATCAACATTTCCTTCACAGGTTCTAGCGCACCACCATAAATGTTTGACAGCTGAACATATCCACGCTGAAATGTCTCTGCAGTTTCTCCATCTACTTGCGTTGATTAGTTTTGTCCTTAGGCTTTTGGCAAAGTGCCACACATCATATTGGTGTGTAATGTCAGGGTAATCGGTTGCAATCATTTTTTTAATTCCAACATGTCTATCAGTACACATCATTTTTAGATCAAGGTTTTGCGAACAAAGAAAATCAATGGATTTTTTGCATCCCTTTTTCTCTAATGAAACAGAGGAACAATTGTTGGCAAGTTGTTCAACATGAAAATGTAAAATTTTCTTTGTAGTGGATTCCATCAAACTATAAGTACAATACTTAGCAGAAAATCCCGGGCTATCACACTGCCCATCTGCTGACACACATACAGCCCTTCCAGAAAAATCTTCCAGTAATTTTTGTTGGTGGTTTTTCCAATGGTAATCAATGGCAGGGAATAATGTACTCATTACACAAGAAAAGTAGTTTCCGAGGGACTGCTAGTATGAATAATGTCAGCAAGGTTTTCAAATCCAGGTTTATCTTTGTGTGACACGTGTTGTTCTTCACTTCCAGGATCACTGTCTGACTCTGAGACACTAGAAAGTTCAAAATCGGGATCTTTTTCTTTTGTTTTAGATGAAGGAGGTATTTTCCTTTTTTTGGTACTACATTCTTCTATGTCTTGAATTTCAATGCTGCTTGACGAAGATGGTGATAAAGGAACATTCGTTAGTCTATCTTCTGTATTGAAATCCACTTCCATGCACATTTCAGTATTAGGTGAAGACAAGTTAGCCAAATCACTTACAGAAATGCAATGAGTACATTGAATGGTCAGTTTTTCTAGACATTCACAATCTGTCTGTGTATGTACTGTTGAATATGTTTTCTTTTTAGTTGTTTTTCTTTTTTTTTTCTTAATTGCGGGAGAGTGTTGTGCTTCACTTTCTTCCCCTTCTACATTTTCTTTCGACACATTTTCTTGTTCTCCCAAATCATGGTTTTGTAAAGAAGAAGAATTGGAAAGTACGTTTCTCAACACTAGAGAGCTTTCTTCGGCAGTGTTGAACTCAAGTCTTATTCTTTTTCTTTTATTCATGTTTTCTTTATCAGCTGCCTTACTTTCTATTTTAATTCTTGGCAGGGCATGTGAATGCAAATGTTTCCTTCCTCCTTTATTTTGATAGTCACTGGGTTCAAAGTGGTCAGAACATATTCGGTATTTGTCATAGATTTTCCCTTGAAAGATTTCCTCAACATAATCATCTGTTTGTCTGATGTTGGGATCTAAAGATAAAATCCATTTTTTAATGGTCTCTTTTTTTTTTTGGAAAGACATGGAGTATGAAGTCTTGTTTTGACTTTCTTTGTTTACTGCCGTTCGAGCAGTTTCTAACCAAACACTTTGGCATTTTATCTAAATGAAAATACGCAAATAATCATTATGTAATAATATTACCAATACTTATTTTCTACTTAAAACTACCTACAACATTTTGTTTCACTGATTTTATATAGTACATCTGGAAATTATAATCTGTCAAAAACATTGTTTACATTTATTTTTTCCCTCAAAATTATACACACAAGACCCTATAATGACAATGTGAAATAGTTCAATTGAGTTTTTTGCCAATTTTTATTACAAATTTAACATGTACACTATTCACAGCCTTTGTGTAATGAATAGCGGAGATGCCGCCGCAGGGGCAAGCGGCATGGCGGCTATCTCCGCATTCCAGCCGGCGGCTTCTGCCGCGCAGCAACATGATGCTGGTATGCCTGGTCCTTCTAGTGCACGCAGATGGAGAGCTACGTGCGTGCGCCAGGCGACAGAACCTTTATGCAAGTAGAAGGCGAGTCAGCTGATCATGCCGATCAGCTGTCTCCAGCTATGCTCCGGATTGGCTGAGTGACTGGGGCGGCGCTGTGGAGCGTTTTTGGTATATATAGGACTTGCCTGTCAGTTGCAAGTTGTCTGCTGTTGCAAACATTTACGTGTGAGCGCTCAGACCTGAGTCAGATCCTACAGTGTGTTAGAACCAGCCGGAGCTGGGAATTCACACTGAGTCATATTCCGTTGATGGCTTTAAAGTACTATTGCTTTATTACAGTTTATGTGTTAGACTAGTTCCCAGGTGTTGAGACCAAGGTCCTCACACCTAAGACTAGGAGATTGCTACATTGCTACTGTTCATCTGTTAGACTAGTTCCCAGGTGTTGAGACCAAGGACCTCACACCTAAGACTAGGATTGATATTTATACTGTTACATGTTATGATCTTTGGCTTTCCTGACTATTCTCCTGCTCTCTGATTTGGTACTTCCGCCCATCTGATTATCTGTTGCCGACATTGCCTGTACCTGGATACCGAATCAGTCTTTCGCCTCTGTACCTTATCTGTCCGTGTGTTGCCGACCTGGCTTGTCTATCCTTTCTGGCTGTCACCTAGCCCTTGGGTGATCAGCCTTACTGTACTATCTGTGATACTTGCTCTTCAAGTGTTTACTAGCTGTAAGCTCAGGCCTATGGTCACCTGCTCCTCAGGAGAACATCTTGGGAAATCCTGGTTCAATTCCAGTCCGTAGTGGGAGCCTAAGAAACGGCTACCACCACCACACATCCAAGGAAGGCAGCAGGCACGCTGTGGGCAAAGGAGCAGGAATGGCTACCACCACACATCCAAAGAAGGCAGCAGGCATGCTGTGGGCAAAGGAGCAGGAACGGCTACCACCACACATCCAATGAAGTCAGCAGGCACGCTGTGGGCAAAGGAGCAGGAACGGCTACCACACATCCAAGGAAGGAAGAAGGCATGGCATGCAAGTCCCGAGGTAGTGACCAAAAATAACAATACAGAAGGACATTTGAGGCCCTGCTGTATATGAGATGAATCAACTTTACATCCTTTAACGAGAATCTGTTATGGAGCGCAAGTCTGCCATCCATTCAAGTGAAAGGTATGCACTGACTGCCAGGTGTAATACAATGGGCAGTCAAAGATGCAGTGAAAGGTATGCAGTAACTGCAAACAGCTGTCTGTGTAGTGACGGACGTGCTGGGCTGGTGTGCACCATGACGAGAGTGCAGGTGATGGCGGCTTTCCAGCCCTTATAGTCGCCGGCCTGAGGTAGTTGAGTGACAGAACAGTGACTGTCCAGCTGATCGAATTTGGTCTGTCCACAGTGAAGCAACAACATTATTATCGTGGGTGTGCCCCCCGAGACACTCATTTAGCCGGCGGTCATTGCTTCATTGTGATACGCAAGCCCCTTTACCGCGGCAAGGTAATGATCACAAAGGGGAATTGGCACCTGTACATGCCTTTTGTTTTGTTGTTGCAGCTACAGTGCAGCCAGAGAAGTTAGGCATGCATGTACACGCACCAGAAAAATTATTATAGCGGTTGCTGCTAGGTAATTGGAGGAATAAATTGCTTTAAAACATCTTGCGTGTGTATACATCAATCAGGTAGTGTAATTAGAGTACTGCTTCAAACTGACAGACCAGACTCACTGTGTAACGCATCGCAAACAGCTGTTTGTGTAGTAATGGCCGTGCTGGACTGGTGCGCACCATGGCGAGAGTGCAGGCCGTGGCGATTTTCAAGCCCATATGGTCACCGGGCTGAGGTAGCTGAATGACAGAACAACAGTGACTGTCCAGCTGATCGAATTTGGTCTGTCCACAATGAAGCAATTACCTTATTATCTTGGGTGTGCCCCCCAAAACACTCATATAGCCAGCGGTCATTGCTTCTTTGTGATACGCAAATTTAGGCGGGCATGTACACGCACTAGAAAAAAATATTATCATTTTTATTAGCGGCCGCGGGCAGAGATGCTGTGTGGGGAGCGACTTAGTCATGGGGCAGGCAGTCACACGGCGTGTAGGCTGAGATGCTGTGTGTGGGGCCTGACTTAGTGTTCGGGCAGGCCTGACCGTGCTTTGCAGACCACGTGGTTAGATCGACCCTTGACCCAACACTGTGTGCCAGAGATGACACCAATTGACTTTCAACATCACGGTACAGTTTGGGTATCGCCTTATTGAAGAAATAATTGCGGCCTGGTATCTTCCACTGCAGTGTGTGGCTTTGTGGCTGCTGTGCTTGCACTTTTATGGGGCAGGGAGGGGGGAAATGTTAGAAATACCAACTTACATGCCATGCATCTCCTGACTCTGGAGTTAAGGGTCATTTTTTTGTCTGCTTGTAATTGTTTGGGGGGGTGGAGCGAACTTTATGGATTGTTCTCGTGCACAGTCGTTGATTGCCAGGAAACGATTCTAGGGGAGCCTTTAGGCATAGGCAGTATAGGCCATTGCCTGGCGTGACATTGGTCCTGGGGGCGCCTTGTTGCTGGGTTAAGCCCCACCCCCAAACAAAGCCACACACCCCACAATAAGCCCCCCATGGGTGTTCTATTACTTGCTTCTGCTGCATCTACTTAGCGTAAATTGCATGCAGCTGCCACCTCTGTGCCTTGTGCATTTTTCTTTCCCCTTTTGTACATCCTTCTGTCCCTTTTGTGCCTCCTTCTCTCTCCTTACACCTCATTCAGACTCTTGTGCCATGTCTGACCCCGCTTATCCTTCTGTCTCCCTTTGTGCCTCCTTCTGTCTCAGTGTGTCTCCTTCAGTCCCCCTGTGCCTCCTTCTGTCTCCTTACACCTCATTCAGGCTCTTGTGCCATGTCTGACCCTGTTTATCCTTCTGTGCCCCTTTGTGCCTCCTTCTGATCCTATTGCAGAGGCGCCTAGTCCACCAGGCAGTCACGATTGCTGTGTGGGGGGAGGGGGAGGCACGGGGGGGGGGGGGTAACTGCAGCCACCCCCACCAGATGGTGTGTACACAGGTCGTGTACCGGGTTGCGGCGTCTAAAAGATGCTGCACCATTTCCCTGGCCACAGCACGTAATATTACTTTTGCAGCCTGTGAAGTCTGTGGGTTCCGGCAGGCAGAGCAGGGCCCCGAGAAAATGGCATCCAAAACTCTACACTGGAGACTATTTGTGTTTCCAGTGCGGGACTTCGGGCGCAATTTTTCCTGTACGCCTGCTCTGCCTGTCAGTGCGTGAGTTTTGCAGCCGGAATTACTGCATGAAGATCATCGGGAGAGCTGATGCGCGCCGGAGGGAGGCTGGGAGAGGAGTCTTCTCTTCTACAGGTGAGTAAATGTTTTTTATTTCTATCAGGTGCGGGCAAGTACCAAGGCTAATAGGGGGAACTAATGGGAAGGGGGAAGGAGAGAGGAGCCCTGCCTATGTGTAATTTCTAGTGAACCGCTGCTGCATTACGATCTTTTTCGGGTGAAACATTGCTGCATTATGATTATTTTCATGGGGGAGCATCCGGGGGGCGGTGAACGCCACAGGTTTTCTCGCATGGAGTGACAAAATGCCTAGAGGCACCCTGAACAATTCAGTCCATCACTACTGTGGGTCATTATACAGACAGGTGTGTCTTTCCAAAACATGTCCAATCAACTGATTTTCCCATAGGTGTACTCCAATTTAGCAGAAAAATATCAAACTTGATCAGGGGAAACATTACACCTGAGCTCATTTTAGAGCTTCATGTCAAAGGCTGTGAATACGTAAGTGCAAGTGTTTTTCCATTTATTTATTTTTTTTTCAAAATTGTCAAAACATCAAGTAAAATTAATTGCCAAGTTTTTATTATATGGTTTTGTGTATAGAATACAAAGGGAAAAATTAAATTGAATTCATTCTATACTAAGGCTGTAACATCAACCTATACTTGGGACCACCTATGCCTGGCTACCTTTACATGGGGCCGCTATGTTTGGCCAGCTATAAAGAAGGCACCTATGCATGGCTATCTACATAAGTGACACATATCCTTGACTACCTATACTGGGGACACCCATGTTTGGTTAACTATACTGGGGCCACCTATGCCTGGATAACCTATACAGGGGCCACATATGCCTGGCTACGTATGCTGGAGGCACCTGTATTTGGCAAACCTATAAAGGGTGCACCTATACTTGCCTTCCTATACTGGAGGCCAGCGCAATTTCTAAGGACCGACGAAGTGGGTAACCACCCAGGGCACAGTAAGGGAGAAGGATCACATTGATGGAGGGGGAAGGTGCCACCACACTAGGACTCAACTGCAGGGAGGGGAGCCTGACTTACCCTTCTCCCTGGGTCCACCTCTATGCTCCCCCCCCCCCCCTGAAGAGATGTAGCACTGGGAAACCTCATAGAAACAACTCGGCTCCTTCTGGGCCTCAAGTGAAGTTCACTTGCCACTGGGCTTTTCTGTCTGCAACATCACTTACGCTCACTACTTCCACTAATCCGAAAGTAGTGAAAGTAAGAGGCATTGCA
>NC_090649.1:355484955-355566146 GCF_040937935.1 Hyperolius riggenbachi | reverse complement strand
CTCCCACTCATGTCTTGGAGCTCAAGATGGCTCTCCCGGAAAATTTAATTTTTCAAGAGATAGATCAGATTTCAGAAACTTTAGAAACAGATGCATGTCGTATTTTGAAATTAGGCCTATTGCATCCGGTACAGAATTACAGCGAGTCACATTGATCAAAACACTGTTACATGGTGACTCGCAGACCTGGGCCTATAGTCTTCCTGCCGGACATGAAGCTTTGTCATCCGTACAGGAGTTCTTTAAGGTTATGGCGGTCATCTACGATGACCCTGACATTGCTGCCACTGCCGAAAGGAAGTTAAAAAATCTCCGCCAGGGGCATGGTTCTGCGGAAGATTACGCTTCTGAATTTAGGAAGTGGGCAGTATCCTCGCGTTGGGAACACTATGCACTGCTGGATAGGTTCCTCACTGGGTTGTCTGAATCAGTGGCTGACGTCATGATCAGCCATCCTGTGCCAAAGACCCTTGATGAGGCCATTACTTTGGCTATTCGGATAGACCGAAGAATTCGGTACCATAAACAGGGCCGGTCTCGGGCACAAGCTGCCAGGGTGTTTTCTTCTTCTTCCGTCTCAGCCTCTGCAGATGAACCGATGCAGCTGGGACATTCTAAGATCTCAGAGACCGAGAAGAGACGGAGGAGGAAAGAGGTTCTTTGTTTATACTGTGGGGAGAAAGGTCATCTAGTTGGGAACTGCAGCAAGAAGCCGGAAAACTTCTCCACCTAGGTATAGTTGGAGGTGCTACCCTAGGCGGACCAGTGTTACCTCACTCTGATAATAAAGTATTGTTACCCTGCTCCATTTTTTGGGGACCAAAAAATAGTGGAGACTCAGGCATTTGTAGATTCTGGTGCTGCAGCGAATTTTATTGACCTTGATTTTGTTTTGAAGTGGAAGATACCAGTTCTTCCCATGAAAAGACATCTTTATGTGACAGCTATTGATGATTCTCCCTTGCAGAATGGGCAACCCCTCTCTCAAACTCTGTTTCTTAGATTGGGGGTGGGAGTATTACATAGAGAGGAGATTCAATTCTATGTGTTAAAGATGTCCTCTTCCACCATGATTCTGGGTTTGCCCTGGCTGCGTAAACACTCCCCACAAATAGACTGGAACACAGGTCAATTATTAGCTTGGTCTTCGGGGTGCAAAGACCATTGTTTGGAGAAAGTTATTTTTGGTGCAGCAAAGGTTCAAATTGAAGGTGTCCCTCCTCAGTATGCCACTTATTCTGATGTGTTCTGTCCATGATCCGCAGATAGATTACCTCCACATAGAGAGTTTGATTGTCCCATTGACCTCCGACCTGGAACCATTCCTCCCCGAGGTCACTTGTACACCCTTTCAGGTCCAGAGCAACTTGCTATGAAAAATTATATCAAGGAGAATCTTGAGAAAGGGTTCAATCGTCCCTCCAAACCACCAACAGGGGCAGGATTTTTCTTTGACAGAAAAAAGACGATGGTCTTCGCCCCTGCATTGACTATAGAGCTTTGAACAAGATTACCATTGAAAATCGCTACCCCTTACCTTTGATTAATGATTTGTTCTCTCAAGTCTCTGGGGCACGTATCTTTTCTAAACTGGACCTGAGGGGGGGCATATAATTTAATACGCATTAGGCAGGGGGCCGAGTGGAAAACAGCCTTCAACACACCCGATGGGCATTACGAATACCTGGTGATGCCCTTCGGGTTGTGTAATGCTCCTGCCGTATTTCAGGAACTGGTGAACGAGATTTTCAGAGAGGTACTGGGTCGTTTTGTCGTCGTTTATCTGGACGACATCCTGATTTTCTCTAAGAATCTGCAGGAACACAGGGTACAGGTTAAGTTTGTTTTGAACAAATTAAGACAGAATTGTTTATACGCAAAAATTTAAAAATGCGTATTTGAGGTCACTGAAGTGCCGTTTTTGGGATACATCATCTCCGATAATGGTCTGTCCATGGACCCTAAAAAGATGTTGGCAGTTTTGGAGTGGCTTCAACCTTCGGGTTTGAAGGCACTCCAAAGATTCCTTGGCTTTGCCAACTATTATAGGAAATTCATAAAAGGATTCTCCTCAGTGGTCATTCCGCTCACTTCTCTGACCAAAAAAGGGGCCGATACGTACAATTGGTCTGAGGAAACTCGTGAAGCCTTTGCACTGTTAAAAAAATTGTTTTGTTCCGCTCCTATTCTTAAACATGTGGATGTTACTCAGCCTTTCATTATCGAGGTGGACGCCTCTGAGGTAGGAGTGGGGGCAGTGCTGTCTCAGCATTCAGGGCTTCGGGGACAGTTGCACCCATGCGCTTTTTTTTCTCGTAAATTTTCTCCGGCCTAGAAAAATTACGATATTTGTAACAGAGAACTGTTGCCCGTTAAGATGGCCTTTGAGGAATGGTGTCATTGGTTGGAGGGGGCGGAGCATGTGATTACAGTGTATACCGGCCATAAAAATTTGTAATACATCGAGGGAGCAAAGAGACTTAATCCCAGACAGGCCCGCTGGGCTCTATTTTTCTCAAGATTCAGGTTCATTATTACCTATAAACCTGGTAATAAGAATGTTAAGGCGGATGCTTTGTCCCGATGATTCGAGCTTGAGACAGTTCAGCCCTCATCTCCAGTCAGCATCCTACCAGATCATGTGGTGGTGGCAGCTGCAGATCCCGTGGAGGATCTGACGGTCACTCTAGGGCAGGGGTCTCAAACTCGCGGCCTGCGGGCCATTTGCGGCCCTTGATGCAATATTTTGTGGCCCTCGCCGGCATGAGCTTCCTTATAGTTCGCTTCAGTGCTCCCAAGTAATCCGCCGCATCCCCGCCGCTAAACGAGGGCTGCAGAGCCCCCAAATCGCCCGGGGGGCAATCCGCCGGCATTTCCTGGAAGGGGCAGAGCTTTCAGCTTCAGCTCTGCCCCTCCTGACGTCAATCGCCGCACGGATCGCCGCCTCTCCCCGCCCCTCTCTGTGAAGGAAGAGTGAGAGGGGCAGGCAGAGGCGGCGATGCACCGCGATTGTGAAATTCCTTATGCGGCCCAGCCTCATCCTGACTTTGCCTCCTGCGGCCCCCAGGTAAATTGAGTTTGAGACCCCTGCTCTAGGGCCTTTTCAGCAGGATATTCCTGAGGGTAAACATCTTCTAGACAAGCCCCCGCAGGCCCGTTACTGTCATTACCAGTACCCATGGAACCATGGACTCATATCTCCATGGATTTTGTGAGGGAACTCCCAGCTTCTGCAGGGAAGACGGTCATTTGGGTAGTGGTAGACCGATTTAGTAAAATGGTTCATTTTGTGCCCTTGGAGAAGCTCCCTTCTGCCCAAGAACTGGCAGATCTGTTTGTGGTCCACATTTTTTGTTTACACGGAATCCCGGAAAATGTGGTATCCGACAGAGGTGTGCAATTCGTGTCCAAGTTCTGGCAAGCTTTCTGTCAGCACATGGGGTTAACGTTGTCCTTTTCCTCGGGTTATCACCCTCAGACTAATGGGCAAACTAAAAGGATGAACCAATCTCTTGAGCAGTTTTTACGATGCTACGTTGCAGATGCTCAACATGACTGGATCAAATTCCTTCCTTTTGCGGAGTTTGCACATAATAATCTCAAAAATGAGTCTTCAGGATTTTCACCGTTTCAGGTGGTTACTGGGAAATCACCTAAGTTCTCTCCTCTGCCAGTGGTCTCCTCTCCATTTCCTGTTTTGTAGAGGTGGCAGGAGTCATTGAAAAGAATCTGGACATTGGTGAAAACCAATTTGGAGAGAGCCATCAAGGGTCAGAAAAAACAAGCCAATTGTAAGGATTGACCATTCAGATCGTGGTCGTGACTAGAACCAGACTGGCAGATCCACGATCTCTGCATGACAATCCTTTCGGTTTAAACAAAACCAGAAGATCACACTGAAATACAGACGTCTGTACAATGGAGTAGAAATGATAAATGTGTTTATTTACAATTATGCAATGTGTACAAACACAGATCACCAAACACATACAATCCATACACAACCTACACGTGGTGCACCACAACTAACTGAACCTGTAGTCTATCTATACAAAACATACAATGATACATAACACACACTATATACAGGAGCATATAATCAAATCAGCATACGAGAGAATAGTCAGACAGGCAGAAATCAAACCAGGCAATCAGAATGGATAAGAAGTACAGAATCAGAAGGCAAGAGATTAGTCGGACAAGCAGGGGTCAATATACCAGGAGTTCAGGATACAGGAGTGATGGCCACAACACTGCAGGAACAAGACAAAATGACCTAGCAATGTGCTGCTAGCAAGTCCATTCTTATATATGCAGCACATTGATCAGGTGACTGGCCAGAATTTTCCACAGTTCCATCTACTGGTGAGCCGGGGAGTTGCACAGCCCCCAGCAATATGAGAGCCATCTGTTGGTAGACAGCGGAAGTCCACTTCAAGTTCCTCAGTGCTGCCACCAGCAGGATGACAAAGGCACTGATCATGACACCGATAAGAAACGTTCTCCGGGGTGGGATTTTGCACTGGGTGATATGGTGTGGGTCTCCACTCGGCATGTTGCCTTGAGACAGCCTTCAGCAAAATTGGGCCCTAAATATATTGGACCATATCCCATTGCTGAAAAAATCAATGATGTGACATTCAGGGTCACTCTTCCGGCCTCTATGAGGGGTGTAAGGTCCTTTCATGTTTCTTTACTCAAACCAGCTGTTTAATCTGATTCCTTCTCCCCCCCCCCCCCCGGTAATGATTGAGGGTGAACCGGAATATGAAGTTGAGGAAATTTTTCTCGCAGGGTGCGAAATTCTATACAGTATGTAGTGCACTGGAAGGGGTATGGTCCTGAAGAGAGATCATGGGTACCAGCTCAGCATCTTCATGCTCAAGAATTAAAACAACAATTTAATGAATTACATCCTGAGAGACCATCCGGGGCGTGTACGGAGTCCACGCCTCAAGGTAGGGGGGGGGGGGGTAATGTCAGGATGGAGAGCGGTGTGTCATCGGTGGGCAGTAGCGCGACCGCTGCACCCGCGTCTGACGTCATCACCGCCGCTGGCCCGGCGTGTCAGGGTTCAGCGGCGCTTCCCAGCAGAACGGGGATTTCAGCGTTGCACAGGGCTAGGGCAGCCCGCGTGCGCGACACGCCAAAGCATTTATCAGCTCAGGAGATGGGTCAGCTGACATGCTGGTCAGCTGACTCCAGTCTCTCTGTTCCCACTGCTGATTGGCTGGATCATTCCTGGGCGGGCTATTCAGCTGCCTCAGGATATTTAAGCCTAGATTTGGCAGTGCTTCCTTGTCTGTTGTTGCGAACAATTCAGTGGTAGCGCTCAGACCTTAGTCAGATCCTTGTGTGTTTGAACCGGCAGGACCCCGGGGATTCGCACTTAGCCTAGGATTATTATTATCTTTATTATTGTATTTGATATTACTGTGTATGACCTTTTGCCTGTACCTCTGATTACTCTCTTGCTTCTTGATTCTGTACCTTCGCCAATCTGATCTGATACCGACCTCTGCCTGTCTATAGACTTTGATTTCTGCCTCACGATTCTGTACCTTCGCCAATCTGATCTGATACCGACCTCTGCCTGTCTATAGACTTGGTTGATGAAATCTTTCAGAATTTTGTTTATTGCCTCAGTGGGGTCAGAGGAAAGGGAATTATAATGTTTAGGATCATTAAGAAGTCTGTCTGATTCTTCCAAGTAATCTGAACGATTGAGGAGGACAATGCCTCCCCTTTGTCTGCTGGTTTAATAACCAATTCACGATCTTTAAGGAGTGATTTTAGGGCGGAGTTCTCTTTGGGAGTGTGGTTGGGTTTAATGGTGGGGGTGTGTTGTGGGATTGCAGATTGTCTAGGACTAGGGCATAGAAAGTGGGAATAAAATTGTCCTTGGAAGCTGTGGGGTAAAACCGAGATTTACCCTTCAAATGGGTGTTAATGTATTTCTCTACTTGGATTTCATTCTCATCTGTAGTAATGATGGGTAAAAGGTCGTTATTTGTGATGATCATGCAGGCGGATGGAGGGAGAGTGGAATTCTTTTTGATGGAGAAATGCCTTTTCAGGGTCAACTTTCTGATGTACGTATTAAGGTCTGTAAATAGTTCAAACATATTTGTGGAGTTCAGGGGGCAAAACGAAAGGCCTTTATTTAGTAGGGTTATTTCATGTTGAGTTAGTGTATGGTCCAACAGATTAAAGATGCATTTGGTGGGTTGTTCAGGTGGTATTCGTTGTGGGTTCTTATTCTTTCTTATTGTTCCTCTCCCATTGGTGCCCCTCTTTCTGTGACCAGGAGGAGTGGAGTTGGTTGGGTTTATCCAGGGTGGCGAGTCCTGTTTTGGGAGATGTCTGGATGGGGTTGGTTGGGTGTCAGGATGGAGAGCGGTGTGTCATCGGCGGGCAGCAGCGCGCCCGCTGCGCCCGCGTCTGACGTCATCACCGCCGCCGGCCCAGCGTGTCACGCGACACGCCAGAGCATTCATCAGCTCAGGAGACGGGTCAGCTGACTCCAGTCTCTCTGTTCCCACTGCTGATTGGCTGGATCATTCCTGGGCGGGCTATTCAGCTGCCTCAGGATATTTAAGCCTAGATTTGGCAGTGCTTCCTTGTCTGTTGTTGCGAACAATTCAGTGGTAGCGCTCAGACCTTAGTCAGATCCTTGTGTGTTTGAACCGGCAGGACCCCGGGGATTCGCACTTAGCCTAGGATTATTATTATCTTTATTATTGTATTTGATATTACTGTGTATGACCTTTTGCCTGTACCTCTGATTACTCTCTTGCTTCTCGATTCTGTACCTTCGCCAATCTGATCTGATACCGACCTCTGCCTGTCTATAGACTTTGATTTCTGCCTCACGATTCTGTACCTTCGCCAATCTGATCTGATACCGACCTCTGCCTGTCTATAGACTTTGATTCCTGCCTCACGATTCTGTACCTTGACTATACCTGATCTGCTGCTGACCTCTGCATGTACGACCTTGATCCCACCAGTGGGCCCTTGCCACTAGGGGGCAGCACCTATTAGGTGCCTGATTTTATCTTCCTTAAAGTGTGCACCAATCACCTGCATAAACACGTTGAATAAAGTACTGATGTCAGTTGAGTTCTGAGCCATACACTGATAATCGTTACATTGCGGTTGTAATTCGTATCCTGGAGGTTTGTTTGATGAGTGAGTGAGGTGATGGTCCCCTTCTGGGAAAAATATGTGGGAAGATCTAAAAAAGAAGAGGAGGAATTAAAAAGGCTGGGTTCTTGCTGTAGGGAAAGGGCTTGGAATGATTGAATTTGAATGGGTTTGAGAAATTATCTCATAGAGGTTTGAATGGTTTTGGACGTAAGAGGAGGGTATTACTGTGTGGGGAGGGCTTGTCGGGATCTCTGAGGACGTGGACTGGGGGAGGGTAAGGATTTGGGTGGTGGGGATACAGTGTCACATAGACTGATTTGGGAGATTCTGAAATCTGCTGGGGATATGGGTTCAGGTTCTGTACTGATGGTGTGTTGGTGTATGATATTGTGGGCGAGAGCTGTGGGATTGGTGATGGACGGGTCTATGTATGGTAATTTGGCTGCTTTAGTGTTGTGGGTGGGTGAGTTATTGTTAGGAGCTTGGCCTGTCGTCTCCAGTAGATCGGCAGATTTGTCGGGGCTGCTGATTTCAATAAAAGGTCTCTTCTTGGGATTGGGCTGATTGGAGTTGGGTTCTGGGATTGGCCTGGGAGTGGAGTGAGTGATGTTGGGTGGTGTTGTGGGTTGTGTGCTGTTGGGAATAGGGGTGATTTTGGTGTTAGGTGCATTTGGTAGTGCAGGAAATGTGGAAGGTGTGAGAGTCATGGGTACTAAATTGATGGGAGGTGGGTAGAATAGGGGGGTGGAGGAAAGGTGGATATTTGAAGACGGGTGGTGGAGGGATGGATAGACTCATAAGTGGGCATGGTGTGAATGCCAGGAGTGGTATAGGTGGTTGGTGGTGAGGGGGACGTGGAGGACCACTTGGGGGTGGGCGTGGTTTGCGTTCCCTTTCACGGTGCTCCGCATATGCTAGGCGATCTCTATTGAGATTTTTAAACTTATTATCTTCAGCATCAGAGGTGCCTGGCTCTTCTACTGACCACATATGCTATTGCTCCGTTGTTATTGCCTGATGAAGTGGAATCAAACCTGCGAAACGCGTTGCATATTTGGAGTTCATAAATAAAATATATTGACTGTGTTTACTACAGTCGTTGTGTGTCTACTTGGAGGAGGTAAGTCCACCACTACCTCCTCTATTTACCAAGAATTTGGTTTTTAAGCTCATTTAGCTTCCTTTTATCCTTTTGGAGCCTCTGTTCTCCTGCATAATATTGAGTCCACCCTGGGTGGAGGGTTGAACCCCCTTTTTCTCATCTACAGAGAGCGACTTCTAATTCCTGAGTGGGGTCAGGAAAATCTCCCCACCTGCCTTTACAGTGGTTGCCTAATGGTAACCCTGGTTTGTGAGTATTAATATTTACTCTATCTAGTAACCATTTACTAGTACATATTACATTGGGGCTCTTGGTGTTCCTTGTTTTTATTATCTATAGTGTCATGTTCAAACTTTTTTACTTTCATAGTAAGATTGGACATGAGGGGTAAATATTGGAGGTTGTCAGTATGGAGGAACAAACAATCTTTACAATTGTTAATCACAGGCTATTGACTGATCATTGACCAGGGAGGTACACTTTTTGATGATCCTGGTCATCATGCCTTCTCCACAACTTTCTAGATACTCGTACCAATCTGTACAGTATATGGGATCATTAGGAAAGGCTGAGAGAGTTTTCACTCTAATACCATCCAGGTAGATTTTCTCAATAATATAAGTTTGCTGCATCGCAATGTCAGCTAGATGAAAAAACTCGTCTTTAAGGGCATTTTACAGCTGTATAAATGTTGGTTTGAGGTCGACGGCGACAGATGTTGTCTTATCGTCTCTGACGTGATTGGTAGGGACAGCCGGAGCCTCCGGGTCATGCTTGAACTGTGCGAACAGGTCGATCCTGTGTGTGGAGCGATCTGTGATGAACTCCATATTGAGGATCTATGATTGGTGTTGATGCCCGGATCCGTAGATGGGCCAAGTAAACTTGCAAAGAGATAAAAACAGGGAACACCAAGAGCCCCAATAGTGTAATACGTACTGGATAAGGTGGCAATAAATTCGTATTGCTAGATACTCACAAGTCAGGGTCACCAGCAGGCAACCACTGTAAAGGCAGGTGGGGAGATTATCCTGACCCCACTCAGGATTAAGAAGTCGCTCTCTGTAGACAGGAAAAAAAGGTAGCAACCCTCCACCAAGGGTGGATTCGAAATTGTATACAATGAACAGAGGCACCAGAAGTATAAAATTAGATTAAATGAGCTTAAAAACCAACTTAATTGGCAAAAATAAAGGAGGAAGTGGTGGTCTTACCTCCCTCAAGCAGACACGACAACGACTGCGATTCAGACAGTCAAACACATTTATTCGAAACTCCCAAAAAATTGCAACGCGTTTCGCAGGCTCAATCCCGCTTCATCAGGCAATACAGGGAGGAGTATCAAGCTGAAAATTCCAGAGACCAAAGCATGAATACACTCGTACAATCAAAATTGTGTTATTATATAATATTCAGAAAAATAAATAAATTGAGTTCAAATGCAAAACTATGGATTAAATATATAAGGTAAGCCCATGATTGAATTCATTTCAGAATAAATATATCTTGAAATAACACATATATATATAGCCAAACATGGCAATGCAAATAGTTCTCCCCATTCCACTCAATCAATTGAGTTCAAATGGAAAGCTATGGATTTTGTATATTCAGTATGCCAATGATTAACCACTTAACATCTCAGTCGTTTTCAGCTTATGCATCCGAGCAATGTTCACCTCCCATTCATTAGCCTATAACTTTATCACTACTTATCACAATGAACTGATCTATAGCTTGTTTTTTCCGCCACCAATTAGGCTTTCTTTGGGGGGTACATTTTGCTAAGAGCCACTTTATTGTAAATGCATTTTAACAGGAAGAATAAGAAAAAAAATGAAAAAATTCATTATTTGTCAGTTTTCGGCCATTATAGTTTTAAAATAATACATGCCTCCATAATTAAAACCCACGTATTGTTATTGCCCATTTGTCACGGTTATTTCACCATTTAAATTATGTCCCTATCACAATGTATCGCGACAATATTTTATTTGGAAATAAAAGAGCATTTTTTTCCGTTTTGCATACATCACTATTTACAAGCTTATAAAAAAAAAAATAGAGAGAAATATTTCATCTTTACATAGATATTTAAAAAGTTTAGACCCTTAGGTAAATATTTATGTGTTTTTGTTTTTTTTATAGTAATGTTTTTGTTTTTTTTTATTAAACATTTTATGTGGGCATTTTTGGGAGGGTGGGATATAAAACTGTTTTATTTGGGGAAATATTGGTGTAGTGTAATGTTTTTGGATATTTACTTGTAGTTTTACTTTTTGGCCACAAGATGGCAATCTCGATTTTTTTTATATGACATCACTCTAAGCGTACAATGTACGATTAGAGGGACACAGCTTCAGAAAGAGTGAAGCTTCCGAGAGAAGCTGTCGCTTTTTCAGCGGGGGAGAGGAATCAATGATCGGGCTCCATAGCCCGACACATTGATTCCGTGGCTACCGACTCCGCGGCCGGGAGTGCGCGTGCACGCGCGCGATCGGCCGCGGGAGCGCGCCTGTCCTCCTTGACGTTTTTATACGTCAAGGAGGACAAAGTGGTTAAACAATTCTCAGAGTAAATGTATCTCGGAACGACACATAGCCAAACATGACAAGGCAGAGAAATTGCAGCAAATGAGTGATTGTGTACAGCCTTTAGTCACCAACCTACCCTCATATCTCTCAGATTCATACCACCTCATACAACTGCTCACCCACACTCCCTGGTCCCCGGATTATCACTGGCTCACCTGCGATATCACATCACTATATACTAACATTCCCCACCAGTTTGGCCTAACAGCCATACAATTCTACCTTTCTATAGTTCCCTCTATGCCATATAACCAATAGCAGTTCCTTTTACAATGTACAGAATTTATCTTGAACAATAATATTTTCTCATTTAATGATAAATACTACCACCAGATCAGCGGCACGGTGATGGGCAGTTATTTGCTCCCTCGTATGCCAATCTTACAATGGCTTACATAGATTTACAACTATTCCAGAATGACCATCCTTTTAAAGACAACATCATACTCTATAAATGATATATTGATGACCTGTTTTTTATTTGGAAGGGCGACACCACACTCATCCCCTCCTTCATAACATTCCTCAACAGCAATAAAGCCAGCCTCCATTTCACTTCCCAACATCACCCCACCTCCATTGATTTTCTCGACTTAACCATCTTTATAGAGCACGACAAAACCAAAACCCTTTTCAAAACCGTAGACACTAACAACTTTATACATTTTACCATGGTTTCATCATCGTCCCTGGACCCAGAATACTCCTTACAATCAGTTTCAACGTATATCTTCAAGAATTGCACCGACCCACACGACTACAATATACTATCCAACATCCTAACTAAGAAATTTTCAGATAGAAAATATCCCAAAAAAATAATTTGCGATACCAGACACAAGGCCAAAATACCGTCCCCCGCCACTCAGAACATACCCAGTGCCAATGTCACCAATAACCCCCCACCTAGATTCATAACCAGATATTGCAAAGAACATCAAGGCATAAAATCTATATTACAGAAACGCTGGGAAATTCTCCTCCAGGATCCATACCTTAAACCAATATTACCCACCCGTCCCCTTATCACATATAGACGATCCCCAAACCTTCGTAACCTTTTAGCTCCCAGTAGACTACGTTGCAACAAAACAAACCATACACCGGTGTCCAGTCCACCGATGCCAGGCTCATGGTCCTGCAACCAGACCCCTTGCACAGCATGTACATTTATACTGAACACCTCCACGTTCATGTCCAATACCACCGATATCCAATACAGTATAAAAAGACATATATCTTATCTAAATTCATCGTTTATCTGATCTCTTGTGCCTGCCGTCTCCAGTGCGTAGGCAGAACTACGCAGGAGGCAAGAAGCAGAATAGGCCAACACAAAATAAATATTATTAACAAATTCCCCCTGCACAGTGTTTCATGTCACTTTCACCAGATTCACCACGGGGACCCCAGCACCTTCACCATCACCCTAATAGACCAAATTAATGCAACAGAACCAGCGGCCTATGACAAACTGAAAAAATTGAGATGTACTGGATCCAAACCCTCAGGACGCTTTTTCCTGAGGGTCTCAATGAAGTTTTAGAAAAGATTTACTGAATTATTACCATTAGAGATGTAGCGAACTGTTCGCCAGCGAATGGTTCCAGGCAAACTTTGGTGGTTCGTGTTCGCAGAGAACCGGGAAATTTTTTTCAAAGTTCGTTTCGCTCATAGACTTTAATGGCCGCCTACTTTAACGGTTAATAGCAAAGTCCCCTTACATAGTAGAAACACCAAAATTGTTGGGAATGTTAAGTGGAATAGTGGGAACAAGAGGAAGATTTTTTCTTCAAAAAGACCTTATACTTTTTGAGAAAATCAATTTTAAAGTTTCAAAGTAAAATGAGCCGATTCATAAAAAAAAGAACCGATTCATTAAAAAGAACCGGATGATTCAAGAACTGTTAGTATAGCAGAGAATGCGTCCTGAGCAGGACGTGAAGCTGCCGGCCCGCTGCTGTCTCTTCCCACCTGCCTGCACCTGTCACCCTCACCTAGCCTGGCACCCGGTGCACCCATGGGTGCCAGGCTAGGTGAGGGTGACAGGTGAGGAGGTGGGGAGAGACAGCAGGAGCCGGCAGCTATGTGGGAGGCGTCGGAGATCTTCAATCAACTTAATTGAAGATCGCAACATAAGAGGATACAGTTCGTTGGATCATTTACCGTGGATATTGGCATGGGAAAACTTTTTTAAGGTTACAGGTAAGTATTTATGGTTAATTTAGAATAATAAAATACTTTTCTCGTGGTTGTGTTTTTATTTCATTTAACCCTTTGTGGAAATGGGTAAGGGGTACTTTGTACCCCTATACTCATTTCTCCTGGGAGGAGGTGGGCATCTGGGGTACCCTTCTTAAAGGGGACTCCCAGATGCCACCATAAACCCCCCCACCCAGGGAGTCGTCGCCCCCACTTCCTCCTGGGGCACCGGAGGTGGGGAAGAGCCCCTTGTCCATGGATTGGACAAGGGCTCCGGGGGAGGGGGGAGGAAGGAAAGGCTTGGCCGCCCCCCTCCCCCCCGGAGCCCCCCATACCATCAACCATGCAGGCTGGGGTGCGAAGCCCCAGTCGGACGGGGCTCCACATTCTGGCTATCCCAGCCTGCATGGGGGACAAGGGGTTACAGAGGCTCGGGAGGGGGGACCCCACGCCATTTTTTTTTTCAGATTTCCCATACAGAGCAAATAAAAAAAAATAAAAACATTTTTTAAAGGACTTCCAAGGCCACAAATGTGAAAAAAAGTTAAATACCTTTTCATAATCCATATCCATTGAGGACGCCACCCGCACCCTCCCGTTCATTCCGCCATGGCTCCAGCACTAATAACGCCCCGGGTCGAGTCCCGACCCCTCTGAACGGGTCGGGTTCTCAAACTCATTCCCCCCTCAATATGTCCGCCACAGATTGCCGCAGCTGCGGAGTTCGCATAGACGCGATTGCGGCTGCGCATCTCTAGCACTTCCTCCCGATGCGTCCGATGTATGCACGCATAATGATGACGCGGCGGGAGGAGCGCCTAGAGCTGCGCAGCCGCAATCGCGCCTATGCAGACTGCACAGCAGCGGCAATCTGTGGCGGCTATATTGAGGAGGGAATGAGAACCAGACCCGTTAGGAGGGGTCGGGGGCCGACCGGGGCCGGTATTACTGCGGGAGCCATGTGGGAATGAACGGGAGGGCGCGGATGGCGTCCTCCATGGATCTGGATTATGAAAAGGTATTTAACATTTTTCACATTTGTGGCCTAGGAAGTCCATTAAATATTGTTTCCTGCTATCTTTTTAAAGTGGAACTGAACTTAAAATTTCACTTGATCTTAATAGGATATACTGAAATAAATATGGAAGTTTTTTTTAAAGATTTTTGTTAAATTCGTTATTAATAAATACTTAATAACAATCGGCCTTTGTAGCCACACCCGCCCGAGCTTATCGTGCCGCGGCATGGCCCCAGAATTCACAGCGGCGCTCTGCTGCTGGGCGGATGTCGCGCTGTGGCATCGTTGTGACATCTCGCGATGCTTCCTCCTGAAGCATCACGTGATGTCAGCGTCATTGGGAAGCGCCGGCTTTTCGCAGCCTCCCGGGGACACAGAGAGGAAGAGCGGACGGCGAAGAAGAGTGGACCAGGATGGAGGACGCTGAGCACCGGAGCGGAGGAGGCGCTGCAGACAGAAGAAGCCGAGGACCGGAGGACACCGTGGTCCAGATCGGAAAGCACAGAGGAGCAGATGCGTGCAGCGGATGACATCGCCTGGCAGTTCTGGAAACGGTAAGTGTAAGTTCCCCTGCTGCAGCACCCCATAATCTATGGCACCTACCTAGCTAACCTCTACTGGGGGCACCTACCTAGCTAACTTCTACTGGGGGAACCTACCTACCTAGATAACTTCTACTGGGGGCACCTACCTAGCTAACCTCTACTGGGGGCACCTACCTAGCTAACCTCTACTGGGGGCACCCACCTACCTAGCTAACCTCTACTGGGGGCACCTACCTACCTAGCTAACCTCTACTGGGGGCACCTACCTACCTAGCTAACCTCTACTGGGGGCACCTACCTAGCTAACCTCTACTGGGGGAACCTACCTACCTAGCTAACTTCTACTGGGGGCACCTACCTAGCTAACCTCTACTGGGGGCACCTACCTAGCTAACCTCTACTGGGGGCATCCACCTACCTAGCTAACCTCTACTGGGGGCACCCACCTACCTAGCTAACCTCTACTGGGGGCACCTACCTACCTAGCTACCCTCTACTGGGGGCACCTACCTACCTAGCTAACCTCTACTGGGGGCACCTACCTAACCAAGCTATACTGGGGGCACCTACCTAACCAAGCTATACTGGGGGCACCTACCTAGCCAAGCTATACTGGGGGCACCTACCTAGCCAAGCTATACTGGGGGCACATACCTAGCTAACCTTTACTGGGGGCTCCTACCTAGCTAACCTCTACTGGGGGCACCTACCTAGCTAACCTCTACTGGGGGCACCTACCTAGCTAACCTCTACTGGGGGCACCTATCTAGCTAACCTCTACTGGGGGCACCTACCTAGCTAACCTCTACTGGGGGCACCTATCTAGCTAACCTCTACTGGGGGCACCTACCTAGCTAACCTCTACTGGGGGCACCTACCTAGCTAACCTCTACTGGGGGCACCTACCTAGCTAACCTCTACTGGGGGCACCTATCTAGCTAACCTCTACTGGGGGCACCTACCTAGCTAACCTCTACTGGGGGCACCTATCTAGCTAACCTCTACTGGGGGAACCTACCTACCTAGCTAACCTCTACTGGGGGCACTTACCTAGCTAACCTCTACTGGCGCCGGTTATTGTGCTTTTCGCAGCCTCCCGGGGACACAGAGAGGAAGAGCGGACGGCGAAGAAGAGCGGGCGGCCTAGAGAGAAGAAGCGGACCAGGATGGAGGACGCTGAGCACCGGAGCGGAGGAGGCGCTGCAGACAGAAGAAGCCGAGGACCGGAGGACACCGTGGACCAGATCGGAAAGCACAGAGGAGCAGATGCGTGCAGCAGAGGACATCGCCTGGCAGTTCTGGAAATGGTAAGTGTAAGTTCCCCTGCTGCAGCACCCCATAATCTACGGCACCTACCTAGCTAACCTCTACTGGGGGCACCTACCTAGCTAACCTCTACTTTAGGCACCCACTCCTACTCACACACACTCACACTCTCTCTCACACACTCTCTCACACACACTCTCTCACACTCACACACACACTCTCTCACACTCACACACACACACTCTCACACTCACACACACACTCTCTCACACTCACACACACACTCTCACACTCACACACACACACTCTCTCTCACACACACACTCTCTCACACTCACACACTCTCTCACACTCACACAAAACCCAAGGATCGGACAAGCACCCTCAATAACAATACATTACATAAGGCTAATGAATATACCAATCAATGAATGTGTGCAGAAAGGCCAAACAATGTTAGAACGCACAACAAGAAAGAAAAGAGTATGGCCCTACATAAACCGCACCACAAAATGTAGAAAGTACAAAATAGCCTTTATTGATCCATACAAAAACAATAAAACCATAAAAACAAGCACAATATAAATAATGCCCTCAAAATGCACTGTATGTGCTAATATCAAGCATATGGATACACATGTAATATGCAACCAAAGCACAGCTGCACACACCGGAAGCAGGGAGGAAGGGGATGTGAGTGAAGCAAGCCTGAACGTGCGAGTGAGCAACCTGTGCTGATCAGGTATGAAACGTAGTGAGGGAAGAATATGGAAGGTGATTCCATATACTGAGGCCAGTGAGTGTAAAGTGATGGCCAAAAATAGGAAGGGGCAGTAGAAGCCCTGAGAGAACAACAATCAAGGTGGCTGTGGGCATGTGTGCTGGGTGAGGGGCTTACCGGAGTGGAGCTGGACCAGAGGGCAGGCGTGCAGGAACTACTCTGAAAAAGCGCTTACAAAAACACTTCTTATAAAAACCCAGCGTGCAGGCAAGCGCTGGGAGGCACAAAAAAAAAAAAACTTGCACCAAAAAATGTGTGTGGCCTCCACATACCTGTATGACCTCCCTACAAAGCATGGGTATGCTCCTGATAAGGTGGCGGATTGATGTATTTGTAAGGTTGTTTTTGCTTTTAGTTGTTTCAGTCTCTAGCTCCATTGTTTTTTGTTTTTTGCAGGACTGTGGAGTTGGAGCCGAGGAGTCGGAGTCGGGGCAATTTTGGGCAGTCGGAGTTGGAGTCGGAGTTGTGGTTTCATAAACTGAGGAGTCGGATGATTTTTATTTATTTTTTTACAAAAGCCACAGCCCTGTTAAGTATTAGACTAAGGAGTCGGAGTCAAGGAGTCGGGAGTTGGAGCCGTTTTGGGTACCCGGAGTCGGAGTTGGAATCGGAGTTGTGGTTTCATAAACTGAGCAGTTGAAGTCGGAAGATTTTTGTACCGACTCCACAGCCCTGGTTTTTTTTTTTTGGGGGGGGGGGGGGGGGAGGGTCTCTGATTTGCTAAAATGTTATGATTATAAACCATAATTCAAATATTACTGTGATGGTATTTTACAAATTAAAACTTGTTGAACTCTTTAATACTTGTGTTTTTGTTTCTTTGTTAAATTTTGGAAAGTTGTTTTCAATCCACATTTTAAGTCAAGCTTGTCTGCACCTCTGTCTGCTGCACACCATGTTGTGTTTAATGTGAACCATAAATGAGGGATTTAAAAAAATAAAGTTTCACTTACCTGGGGCTTCCCCGAGCTCCCTGCGGCGTCCTGTGCCCGCACTGTCTCAAACCAATCCTCCGGTCACCCGCAGGCATCTAGTTTGGTTTTCGGGCCAGTGTGCCTGCATGGCTCTGGTCATGTACGTACTTTGTGCTCCCGCCTCCTTGGCCATCCTGCACTGGCATGGCGACTGGTCAGTTGCTGAAAACAAAACTAGCTGCCTGCGGGGGACCGGAGGATAGGTTTGAAACGGCGCGAGCATAGTATGTCTAGAGGGGGGCTAGGAGAAGCCCCGGGTAAGTGCAACCTTTTTATAATTCCTCAGTGAGGGCTCAGCCACACTATAAGCGCTTTCATAAGCGCTTGTGATTGATTCATGCCTTTTAAAAATTGCTGATGTCTTTTGGCCATATGGAGTGCCGCACTTCCATTCCTTCTTGTGCACTGTTCAGGTTTGTGTCTGCGGGCGTGCATGTGTTCAACTGTGTGTGTGCGCGCACGTGCACCTATATGATCAGGTGTGTTTGTGTTCAACTGTGTGTCTGTGCGTGCCTGTATTCAACTGTGAGTGTGTGCTTGTATTGACACTCTGTGTGTGTGCTTGCATGCGTACCTGTGTTCAAGTGTGTGTGTGTGTGTGTCTTCAAGGGTGGAGGGAGTGGAGCCGTGGGACCACTAGACTGACAGGTATATTGGGGGCTCCCTGCCTGATGCCACTAACTGCTCTCAGGAATTTACAGTCCAATTCCTGCATCATATCAGTGACCAGGGATAGGCTTCCAAATGGGAAACCACTCGAAATCGTGATTACAATGTGGCTTAATTGCCTCAGGTGTGTGCATGGGAGACAGAGGGTTAAGTACCCATAAGTCCGTCGGCTTCTATGTCTCGCACGCGTCTAATGGGACAAGGTCCATGACTCACTACTGCGCCCTTCTTTCTTGAAAGAGAAATTGCACAGTAGTGAGTCGTAGAACGTGTCCCATTGGACACGTGCGAGACGTGGGATACATAGAAGCCTGCAGACTTCTGGATAAGTAACCCGCTGTCTCCCATGCACACAACTAAGGCAATTAAGCCTGATTTTAATCATGATTTTGAGTGGCTTCCGATTCGGAAGCCCATCCCTGTCAGTGATCGCATGAACCTACACCCTAATCCCCCCCCCCCCCAAACTTTTTTAGTCACAGGCCGGGTCAACATACTTTAGACAGCTGGGGGGCCGGAGTGTACATAAAATGTAGAAAAACATTACACTGAACCTAGGTAGAGTAAACAGCGCCTGAAACACCATCCCCCACAAGCAAAACAATCAGTGTTCAAAATACATATTTTCAAAAGTCCACCCAAAACAACCCCCTTTCCCCAGTAATTGCAAAGAATGCAAATTATCCGCCCCTACACACACACACATGCACACACTGCTTTTATATTACCTCTAACCACCCAACCCCCCACCACTACCACAATGTTTTTGCACACCAGACAGTGAAGCATACCCAGGTGACAACCTGCCATACAATTGTACAGCAGTGCCACCTGATGCGGAATTGGATTGGAAACCAGCGAATTACTTCTTACTGGCTTCCATGTGGAAAAGTGGTGCCAGCACTGCTGCTGCATCTATAAGTAACATATTTTGTGTATGGAGGGCCGGTGAAAAAAGCCCCCCATCCATCCACACAGGCTGCATACCAGCAGCTTCTCTGCCCCATCATCATGCATCCACACACAGCACAGGCTGCATAACAGCAGCAGCTTCTCTCCCCCCATTCATCCATCCTTCCAGCAGCTTCTCTGCCTCTCCTGGAGCTACAGCAAGAGCAGCAGCCTGAAACCACAGTCACTGCCTCTGTGTGTGTGTGGGGGGGGGGGGGATGGGGGGCGCCTTCACGATCTTTGCCTCAGGCAGCAGAAAGTCCAGGACCGGCCCTGCCGCCGCGTCCCCGCTCGTCCGTGCGTGCACCCGGATCGATTCCCGCTCGATCCCCATCAGCGGCTCGATTGATAAGCCTGCGTCGAGCCATGTATGCCCAGCATAAAACAGCACTGTTTTCTAATTAGAATAAATATCTGCAGCTGTCAGGTAAGCAGTAAAGAAAGAAGGGGGAGAGAAACACTTGATTTACAATGAAAGATAGCACTGTCAAAAACAGATTACAGTGTGTAAATCACAAGGACAGCAGAGCAAGCTGAGAGGATAGCACTGACAGCAAAGGAATGAGGATAGAACTGACAACCGAGGATAGTTCTGTCAGCAGAGGAGAGACAAAATACAGAGCAGAAAAATGACAGGCTGGAAAACACAGGCAGACACTGCATACACAGTCGCAGCCAGATGACATCACTGTAACTGTACACTACCAGAAGCTAATTTGCATGCTGCACAGTGATTGGAGGAAGGAGCTGCTGGAGAAAAGAGCTGCTGGAGGAAGTAGGAAATCAGCTGGCTGGCACTGTAAACTTGCCAACCAACATGTGGCTGCGCAGTATACTAGCATGCAGTAACATAAATAAGGACATCTGACAGGTATAGTACAGCAAACATACACTTTTATTTATTAAAGCAGTATTAAGCAACACATCGGATATTTTTTATAGTATCAAATGTTCAGGTCACTTCCTCTTTAACATATTCTGCAAATTTGGCGTTGCTAGGATGTAAGGGGCCTTTGCTATTAACTGCTAAAGTCGGCGGGTGATGATGATAACCAGCCAGAATTATAGGGGTGCAAAAGTGCTGAATTCTGCCATAGGCTACCATTAGGCTCCCAATTTCACTTTCAAAAATCTCAAATCTTTTCAAAGGGCGATGGCTCAGCAGTGGCAAATTTTCTAGCATTGTAGGGACTCTTAGGGGGGATCATGACTGCTGAGTTTCGGGCCCCTAGGCCAAAGAGGTCATAGCCTAGGGCAGGGGTGCCCACACTTTTTCGGCTCGCAAGCTACTTTAAAATTTGCCAAGCCCAGGAGATCTACCAACATTTAGGTAGCTAGGTATACGTGCCTTTAGTATAGGTAGATAGGTATAGGGGCCTTCAGTATAGTTAGCCAGGTATAGTGTAGTTCGATGTTGGTGCATTCAGTATAGTTAGCCAGGTATAGAGTAGTTAGGTGTAGGTGGCTTCAGTATACTTAGCCAGGTATAGTGTAGTTAGGTGTAGGGGCCTTCAGTATAGTTAGCCAGGTATAGTGCAGTTAGGTGTGGGTGCCTTCAGTATAGTTAGCCAGGTATAGTGTAGTTAGGTGTAGGGGCCTTCAGTATAGTTAACAAGGTATAGTGTAGTTAGGTGTAGGAGCCTTCAGTATAGTTAGCCAGGTATAGTGTAGTTAGGTGTAGGAGCCTTCAGTATAGTTAGCCAGGTATAGTGTAGTTAGGTGTGGGTGCCTTCAGTATAGTTAGCCAGGTATAGAGTAATTAGGTGTAGGTGGCTTCAGTATAGTTAGCCAGGTATAGTGTAGTTAGGTGTACGGACCTTCAGTATAGTTATCCAGGTATAGAGTAGTTAGGTGTAGGTGCCACTCACCTCCCTCCAGTTCCAGCGGCGGTGTCTGGGGCTCCTCCTGGTCTCCCCTCCTTCGGCCGCGCTGGCTAGAGTCAGTGCAGATGTGCGACATAGAAGAAGACTCCAGCGAGCGAAGGGGGCGGCAGGCAGCGTGCGCTGAGGCATTGTGCCCAGCACCGCCCCCAGCGATGACGTCGCGGCGTCCTCCATTCCCGCTGCGCCGCCCCTATCCTCTCTGCCTCTTCCGATTGGCTAGCGGCCGACAGGGGTGCAAACGTGGTAAAATCCCCCATAGGCTTCCATTGGGTCTCCTATTTCACGTTCCAAAATCTCACACCATTTTAAAGGGCAATGGCTCAGCAGTAGCAAAACTCACCAGTCATGATCCCCCTAAGGGTCCCTACAATGGTAGAAAATGTGCAACTGCTAAGCCATCGTCCTTTGAAAAAATGTGAGATTTTGGAAAGTGACATAGGGAGCCAATGAAAGCCTATGGGGGATTTTACTACATTTGCACGTCTGTAACTCTGGCTTGCAGAGATGTAGGGAACCCATCTTTGGAGTCCAAGTATAACAATATGCCTTCTACCTGCATGAGACATATCGTGAGATTCAGACGTTGCTAACGGCCATGGCTGCGATTTATGTTTGTCAGAATTTCCACTATTGACATTGCCCAAATAAACAGGTTTTTGTGACCCTAGGCTAGGACCTCTTTGGCCTAGGGGCCCGAAACTCACCAGTCATGATCCCCCTAGGAGTCCCTACAATGCTAGAAAATTTGCCACTGCTGAGCCATCGCCCTTTGAAAAGATGTGAGATTTTGGAAAGTAAAATAGGGAGCCAATGAAAGCCTATAGGGGATTTTACTACGTTTGCACCTCTGTAACTCTGGTTTGCAGAGATGTAGGGAACCCATCTTTGGAGTCCAAGTATAA
The DNA here is from genome assembly GCF_040937935.1 of Hyperolius riggenbachi. Classification (NCBI taxonomy): domain Eukaryota; kingdom Metazoa; phylum Chordata; class Amphibia; order Anura; family Hyperoliidae; genus Hyperolius; species Hyperolius riggenbachi. The sequence continues at coordinate 355,544,110 of NC_090649.1, read as the reverse complement.
CAATATGCCTTCTACCTGCATGAGACATGTCGTGAGATTCAGACGTTGCTAACGGCCATGGCTGCGATTTATGTTTGTCAGAATTTCCACTATTGACATTGCCCAAATAAACAGGTTTTTGTGACCCTAGGCTATGACTTCTTTGGCCTAGGGGCCCGAAACTCACCAGTCATGATCCCCCTAAGAGTCCATACAATGCTAGAAAATTTGCAACTGCTAAGCCATCGCCCTTTGAAAAGATGTGAGATTTTGGAAAGTGAAATAGGGAGCCTATGAAAGCCTATGGGGGATTTTACTACTTTTGCACCCCTGTAACTCTGGTTTGCAGAGATGTAGGGAACCCATCTTTGGAGTCCAAGTATAACAATATGACTTCTACCTGCATGAGACATGTCGTGAGATTCAGACATTGCTAAAGGCCATGGCTGCGATTTATGTTCGTCAGAATTTCCACTATTGACATTGCCCAAATAAACAGGTTTTTGTGACCCTAGGCTATGACCTCTTTGGCCTAGGGGCCCGAAACTTACCAGTCATGATCCCCCTAAGGGTCTCTACAATGCTAGAAAATTTGCCACTGCTGAGCCATCGCCCTTTGAAATGGTGTGAGATTTTGTAACGGTAAATAGAGGGCCCAATGAAAGCCTATGGGGGATTTTACCACTTTGCACCCCTGTAACTCTGGTTTGCAAAGATGTAGGGAACCCATCTTTGGAGTCCAAGTATAACAATATGTCTTCTACCTGCATGAGACATGTCGTGAGATTCAGACGTTGCTAACGGCCATGGCTGCGATTTATGTACGTCAGAATCGCCACCATTGACATTGCCCAAATAAGCAGGTTTTTGTGACCCTAGGCTATGACCTCTTTGGCCTAGGGGCCCGAAACTCACCAGTCATTATCCCCCTAGGAGTTCCTACAATGCTAGAAAATTTGCCACTGCTGAGCCATCGCCCTTTGAAATGGTGTTAGATTTTGGAACGGTAAATAGAGGGCCCAATGAAAGCCTATGGAGGATTTTACTACTTTTGCACCCCTGTAACTCTGGTTTGCAGAGATGTAGGGAACCCATCTTTAGAGTCCTAGTATAACAATATGTCTTCTACCTGCATGAGACATGTCGTGAGATTCAGACGTTGCTAACGGCCATGGCTGCAATTTATGTTTGTCAGAATCGCCACCATTGACATTGCCCAAATAAACAGGTTTTTGTGACCCTAGGCTATGACCTCTTTGGCCTAGGGGCCCGAAACTCACCAGTCATGATCCCCCTAAGGGTCCCTACAATGCTAGAAAATTTGCCACTGCTGAGCCATCACCCTTTGAAATGGTGTTAGATTTTGGAACGGTAAATAGAGGGCCCAATGAAAGCCTAAGGAGGATTTTACCCCATTTGCACCCCTGTAACTCTGGTTTGCATAGATGTAGGGAACCCATCTTTGGAGTCCAAGTATAACAATATGTCTTCTACCTGCATGAGACATGTCGTGAGATTCAGACATTGCTAACGGCCATGGCTGCGATTTATGTACGTCAGAATCTCCACCATTGATATTGCCCAAATAAACAGGTTTTTGTGACCCTAGGCTATGACCTCTTTGGCCTAGGGGCCCAAAACTCACCAGTCATGATCCCCTAAGAGTCCCTACAATGCTAGAAAATTTGCCACTGCTGAGCCATCGCCCTTTGAAAAGATGTGAGATTTTGGAAAGTGAAATAGAGAGCCTATAAAAGCCTATGGGGGATTTTACTACTTTTGCACCCCTGTAACTCTGGTTTGCAGAGATGTAGGGAACCCATCTTTAGAGTCCAAGTATAACAATATGTCTTCTACCTGCATGAGACATGTCGTGAGATTCAGACGTTGCTAACGGCCATGGCTGCGATTTATGTATGTCAGAATCGCCACCATTGACATTGCCCAAATAAACAGGTTTTTGTGACCCTAGGCTATGACCTCTTTGGCCTAGGGGCCCGAAACTCACCAGTCATGATCCCCCTAAGGGTCCCTACAATGCTAGAAAATTTGCCACTGCTGAGCCATCGCCCTTTGAAATGGTGTTAGATTTTGTAACGGTAAATAGAGGGCCCAATGAAAGCCTATGGAGGATTTTACTACTTTTGCACCCCTGTAACTGTGGTTTGCAGAGATGTAGGGAACCCATCCTTGGAGTCCAAGTATAACAATATGCCTTCTACCTGCATGAGACATGTTGTGAGATTCAGACGTTGCTAACGGCCATGGCTGCGATTTATGTTCGTCAGAATTTCCACTATTGACATTGCCCAAATAAACAGGTTTTTGTGACCCTAGGCAATAACCTCTTTGGCCTAGGGGCCCGAAACTCACCAGTCATGATCCCCCTAAGGGTCTCTACAATGCTAGAAAATTTGCCACTGCTGAGCCATCGCCCTTTGAAATGGTGTGAGTTTTTGAAACGGTAAATAGAGGGCCCAATAAAAGCCTAGGGGGATTTTACCACTTTTTCACCCCTGTAACTCTGGTTTGCAGAGACGTAGGGAACCCATCTTTGGAGTCCAAGTATAACAATATGTCTTCTACCTGCATGAGACATGTCGTGAGATTCAGACGTTGCTAACGGCCATGGCTGCGATTTATGTACGTCAGAATCGCCACCATTGACATTGCCCAAATAAACAGGTTTTTGTGACCCTAGGCTATGACCTCTTTGGCCTAGGGGCCCGAAACTCACCAGTCATTATCCCCCTAGGAGTCCCTACAATGCTAGAAAATTTGCCACTGCTGAGCCATCGCCCTTTGAAATGGTGTTAGATTTTGGAACGGTAAATAGAGGGCCCAATGAAAGCCTATGGAGGATTTTTACTACTTTTGCACCCCTGTAACTCTGGTTTGCAGAGATGTAGGGAACCCATCTTTAGAGTCCAAGTATAACAATATGTCTTCTACCTGCATGAGACATGTCGTGAGATTCAGACGTTGCTAACGGCCATGGCTGCGATTTATGTTTGTCAGAATTTCCACTATTGACATTGCCCAAATAAACAGGTTTTTGTGACCCTAGGCTATGACCTCTTTAGCCTAGGGGCCCGAAACTCACCAGTCATGATCCCCCTAAGAGTCCATACAATGCTAGAAAATTGCCACTGCTGAGCCATCGCCCTTTGAAAAGATGTGAGATTTTGGAAAGTAAAATAGGGAGCCTATGAAAGCCTATGGGGGATTTTACTACTTTTGCACCCCTGTAACTCTGGTTTGCAGAGATGTAGGAAACCCATCCTTGGAGTCCAAGTATAACAATATGCCTTCTACCTGCATGAGACATGTCGTGAGATTCAGGCATTGCTAACGGCCATGGCTGCGATTTATGTATGTCAGAATCGCCACCATTGACATTGCCCAAATAAATAGGTTTTTGTGACCCTAGGCTATGACCTCTTTGGCCTAGGGGCCCGAAACTCACCAGTCATGATCCCCCTAAGGGTCCCTACAATGCTAGAAAATTTGCCACTACTGAGCCATCGCCCTTTGAAATGGTGTTAGATTTTGGAACGGTAAATAGAGGGCCCAATGAAAGCCTAAGGAGGATTTTACCCCTTTTGCACCCCTGTAACTCTGGTTTGCATAGATGTAGGGAACCCATCTTTGGAGTCCAAGTATAACAATATGTCTTCTACCTGCATGAGACATGTCGTGAGATTCAGACTTTGCTAACGGCCATGGCTGCGATTTATGTACGTCAGAATCTCCACCATTGATATTGCCCAAATAAACAGGTTTTTGTGACCCTAGGCTATGACCTCTTTGGCCTAAGGGCCCGAAACTCACCAGTCATGATCCCCCTAAGAGTCCCTACAACGCTAGAAAATTTGCCACTGCTGAGCCATCGCCCTTTGAAAAGATGTCAGATTTTGGAAAGTGAAATAGGGAGCCGATGAAAGTCTATGGGGGATTTTACTACTTTTGCAACCCTGTAACTTTGGTTTGCAGAGATGTAGGGAACCCATCTTTGGAGTCCAAGTATAACAATATGCCTTCTACCTGCATGAGACAAGTCGTGAGATTCAGACGTTGCTAACGGCCATGGCTGCGATTTATGTATGTCAGAATCGCCACCATTGACATTGCCCAAATAAACAGGTTTTTGTGACCCTAGGCTATGACCTCTTTGGCCTAGGGGCCCGAAACTCACCAGTCATGATCCCCCTAAGGGTCCCTACAATGCTAGAAAATTTGCCACTGCTGAGCCATCGCCCTTTGAAATGGTGTTAGATTTTGGAACGGTAAATAGAGGGCCCAATGAAAGCCTATGGAGGATTTTACTACTTTTGCACCCCTGTAACTCTGGTTTGCAGAGATGTAGGGAACCCATCTTTAGAGTCTAAGTATAACAATATGTCTTCTACCTGCATGAGACATGTCATGAGATTCAGACGTTGCTAACGGCCATAGCTGCGATTTATGTATGTCAGAATCGCCACCATTGACATTGCCCAAATAAACAGGTTTTTGTGACCCTAGGCTATGACGTCTTTGGCCTAGGGGCCCGAAACTCACCAGTCATGATCCCCCTAAGGGTCCCTACAATGCTAGAAAATTTGCCACTGCTGAGCCATCGCCCTTTGAAAAGATGTGAGATTTTGAAAAGTGAAATAGGGAGCCAATGAAAGCCTATGGGGGATTTTACTACGTTTGCACCTCTGTAACTCTGGTTTGCAGAGATGTAGGGAACCCATCTTTGGAGTCCAAGTATAACAATATGCCTTCTACCTGCATGAGACAAGTCGTGAGATTCAGACGTTGCTAACGGCCATGGCTGCGATTTATGTTTGTCAGAATTTCCACTATTGACATTGCCCAAATAAACAGGTTTTTGTGACCCTAGGCTATGACCTCTTTAGCCAAGGGTTCCGAAACTCACCAGTCATGATCCCCCTAAGAGTCCATATAATGCTAGAAAATTGCCACTGCTGAGCCATCGCCCTTTAAAAAGATTTGAGATTTTGGAAAGTAAAATAGGGAGCCTATGAAAGCCTATGGGGGATTTTACTACTTTTGCACCCCTGTAACTCTGGTTTGCAGAGATGTAGGAAACCCATCCTTGGAGTCCAAGTATAACAATATGCCTTCTACCTGCATGAGACATGTCGTGAGATTCAGACTTTGCTAACGGCCATGGCTGCGATTTATGTATGTCAGAATCGCCACCATTGACATTGCCCAAATAAACAGGTTTTTGTGACCCTAGACTATGACCTCTTTGGCCTAGGGGCCCGAAACGCACCAGTCATTATCCCCCTAGGAGTCCCTACAATGCTAGAAAATTTGCCACTTTTGAGCCATCGCCCTTTGAAATGGTGTTAGATTTTGGAACGGTAAATAGAGGGCCCAATGAAAGCCTATGGAGGATTTTACCCCTTTTGCACCCCTGTAACTCTGGTTTGCAGAGATGTAGGGAACCCATCTTTGGAGTCCAATTATAACAATATATCATCTACCTGCATGAGACATGTCGTGAGATTCAGACATTGCTAACGGCCATGGCTGCGATTTATGTACGTCAGAATCTCCACCATTGATATTGCCCAAATAAACAGGTTTTTGTGACCCTAGGCTATGACCTCTTGGGCCTAGGGGCCCGAAACTCACCAGTCATGATCCCACTAAGAGTCCCTACAATGCTAGAAATTTTGCCACTGCTGAGCCATCGCCCTTTGAAAAGATGTCAGATTTTGGAAAGTGAAATAGGGAGCCGATGAAAGTCTATGGGGGATTTTACTACTTTTGCACCCCTGTAACTTTGGTTTGCAGAGATGTAGGGAACCCATCTTTGGAGTTCAAGTATAACAATATGCCTTCTACCTGCATGAGACATGTCGTGAGATTCAGAAGTTGCTAACGGCCATGGCTGCGATTTATGTACGTCAGAATCGCCACCATTGACATTGCCCAAATAAACAGGTTTTTGTGACCCTAGGCTATGACCTCTTTGGCCTAGGGGCCCGAAACTCACCAGTCATTATCCCCCTAGGAGTCCCTACAATGCTAGAAAATTTGCCACTGCTGAGCCATCGCCCTTTGAAAAGATGTGAGATTTTGGAAAGTGAAATAGGGAGCCAATGAAAGCCTATGGGGAATTTTACTACGTTTGCACCTCTGTAACTCTGGTTTGCAGAGATGTAGGGAACCCATATTTGGAGTCCAAGTATAACAATATGCCTTCTACCTGCATGAGACAAGTCGTGAGATTCAGACGTTGCTAACGGCCATGGCTGCGATTTATGTTTGTCAGAATTTCCACTATTGACATTGCCCAAATAAACAGGTTTTTGTGACCCTAGGCTATGACCTCTTTAGCCAAGGGTTCCGAAACTCACCAGTCATGATCCCCCTAAGAGTCCATACAATGCTAGAAAATTGCCACTGCTGAGCCATCGCCCTTTGAAAAGATTTGAGATTTTGGAAAGTAAAATAGGGAGCCTATGAAAGCCTATGGGGGATTTTACTACTTTTGCACCCCTGTAACTCTGGTTTGCAGAGATGTAGGAAACCCATCCTTGGAGTCCAAGTATAACAATATGCCTTCTACCTGCATGAGACATGTCGTGAGATTCAGGCATTGCTAACGGCCATGGCTGCGATTTATGTATGTCAGAATCGCCACCATTGACATTGCCCAAATAAATAGGTTTTTGTGACCCTAGGCTATGACCTCTTTGGCCTAGGGGCCCGAAACTCACCAGTCATGATCCCCCTAAGGGTCCCTACAATGCTAGAAAATTTGCCACTACTGAGCCATCGCCCTTTGAAATGGTGTTAGATTTTGGAACGGTAAATAGAGGGCCCAATGAAAGCCTAAGGAGGGCTTTACCCCTTTTGCACCCCTGTAACTCTGGTTTGCATAGATGTAGGGAACCCATCTTTGGAGTCCAAGTATAACAATATGTCTTCTACCTGCATGAGACATGTCGTGAGATTCAGACTTTGCTAACGGCCATGGCTGCGATTTATGTACGTCAGAATCTCCACCATTGATATTGCCCAAATAAACAGGTTTTTGTGACCCTAGGCTATGACCTCTTGGGCCTAAGGGCCCGAAACTCACCAGTCATGATCCCCCTAAGAGTCCCTACAACGCTAGAAAATTTGCCACTGCTGAGCCATCGCCCTTTGAAAAGATTTGAGATTTTGGAAAGTAAAATAGGGAGCCTATGAAAGCCTATGGGGGATTTTACTACTTTTGCACCCCTGTAACTCTGGTTTGCAGAGATGTAGGAAACCCATCCTTGGAGTCCAAGTATAACAATATGCCTTCTACCTGCATGAGACATGTCGTGAGATTCAGGCATTGCTAACGGCCATGGCTGCGATTTATGTATGTCAGAATCGCCACCATTGACATTGCCCAAATAAATAGGTTTTTGTGACCCTAGGCTATGACCTCTTTGGCCTAGGGGCCCGAAACTCACCAGTCATGATCCCCCTAAGGGTCCCTACAATGCTAGAAAATTTGCCACTACTGAGCCATCGCCCTTTGAAATGGTGTTAGATTTTGGAACGGTAAATAGAGGGCCCAATGAAAGCCTAAGGAGGATTTTACCCCTTTTGCACCCCTGTAACTCTGGTTTGCATAGATGTAGGGAACCCATCTTTGGAGTCCAAGTATAACAATATGTCTTCTACCTGCATGAGACATGTCGTGAGATTCAGACTTTGCTAACGGCCATGGCTGCGATTTATGTACGTCAGAATCTCCACCATTGATATTGCCCAAATAAACAGGTTTTTGTGACCCTAGGCTATGACCTCTTGGGCCTAAGGGCCCGAAACTCACCAGTCATGATCCCCCTAAGAGTCCCTACAACGCTAGAAAATTTGCCACTGCTGAGCCATCGCCCTTTGAAAAGATGTCAGATTTTGGAAAGTGAAATAGGGAGCCGATGAAAGTCTATGGGGGATTTTACTACATTTGCACCCCTGTAACTTTGGTTTGCAGAGATGTAGGGAACCCATCTTTGGAGTCCAAGTATAACAATATGCCTTCTACCTGCATGAGACAAGTCGTGAGATTCAGACGTTGCTAACGGCCATGGCTGCGATTTATGTATGTCAGAATCGCCACCATTGACATTGCCCAAATAAACAGGTTTTTGTGACCCTAGGCTATGACCTCTTTGGCCTAGGGGCCCGAAACTCACCAGTCATGATCCCCCTAAGGGTCCCTACAATGCTAGAAAATTTGCCACTACTGAGCCATCGCCCTTTGAAATGGTGTTAGATTTTGGAACGGTAAATAGAGGGCCCAATGAAAGCCTAAGGAGGATTTTACCCCTTTTGCACCCCTGTAACTCTGGTTTGCATAGATGTAGGGAACCCATCTTTGGAGTCCAAGTATAACAATATGTCTTCTACCTGCATGAGACATGTCGTGAGATTCAGACTTTGCTAACGGCCATGGCTGCGATTTATGTACGTCAGAATCTCCACCATTGATATTGCCCAAATAAACAGGTTTTTGTGACCCTAGGCTATGACCTCTTGGGCCTAAGGGCCCGAAACTCACCAGTCATGATCCCCCTAAGAGTCCCTACAACGCTAGAAAATTTGCCACTGCTGAGCCATCGCCCTTTGAAAAGATTTGAGATTTTGGAAAGTAAAATAGGGAGCCTATGAAAGCCTATGGGGGATTTTACTACTTTTGCACCCCTGTAACTCTGGTTTGCAGAGATGTAGGAAACCCATCCTTGGAGTCCAAGTATAACAATATGCCTTCTACCTGCATGAGACATGTCGTGAGATTCAGGCATTGCTAACGGCCATGGCTGCGATTTATGTATGTCAGAATCGCCACCATTGACATTGCCCAAATAAATAGGTTTTTGTGACCCTAGGCTATGACCTCTTTGGCCTAGGGGCCCGAAACTCACCAGTCATGATCCCCCTAAGGGTCCCTACAATGCTAGAAAATTTGCCACTACTGAGCCATCGCCCTTTGAAATGGTGTTAGATTTTGGAACGGTAAATAGAGGGCCCAATGAAAGCCTAAGGAGGATTTTACCCCTTTTGCACCCCTGTAACTCTGGTTTGCATAGATGTAGGGAACCCATCTTTGGAGTCCAAGTATAACAATATGTCTTCTACCTGCATGAGACATGTCGTGAGATTCAGACTTTGCTAACGGCCATGGCTGCGATTTATGTACGTCAGAATCTCCACCATTGATATTGCCCAAATAAACAGGTTTTTGTGACCCTAGGCTATGACCTCTTGGGCCTAAGGGCCCGAAACTCACCAGTCATGATCCCCCTAAGAGTCCCTACAACGCTAGAAAATTTGCCACTGCTGAGCCATCGCCCTTTGAAAAGATGTCAGATTTTGGAAAGTGAAATAGGGAGCCGATGAAAGTCTATGGGGGATTTTACTACATTTGCACCCCTGTAACTTTGGTTTGCAGAGATGTAGGGAACCCATCTTTGGAGTCCAAGTATAACAATATGCCTTCTACCTGCATGAGACAAGTCGTGAGATTCAGACGTTGCTAACGGCCATGGCTGCGATTTATGTATGTCAGAATCGCCACCATTGACATTGCCCAAATAAACAGGTTTTTGTGACCCTAGGCTATGACCTCTTTGGCCTAGGGGCCCGAAACTCACCAGTCATGATCCCCCTAAGGGTCCCTACAATGCTAGAAAATTTGCCACTGCTGAGCCATCGCCCTTTGAAATGGTGTTAGATTTTGGAACGGTAAATAGAGGGCCCAATGAAAGCCTATGGAGGATTTTACTACTTTTGCACCCCTGTAACTCTGGTTTGCAGAGATGTAGGGAACCCATCTTTAGAGTCTAAGTATAACAATATGTCTTCTACCTGCATGAGACATGTCATGAGATTCAGACGTTGCTAACGGCCATGGCTGCGATTTATGTATGTCAGAATCGCCACCATTGACATTGCCCAAATAAACAGGTTTTTGTGACCCTAGGCTATGACGTCTTTGGCCTAGGGGCCCGAAACTCACCAGTCATGATCCCCCTAAGGGTCCCTACAATGCTAGAAAATTTGCCACTGCTGAGCCATCGCCCTTTGAAAAGATGTGAGATTTTGAAAAGTGAAATAGGGAGCCAATGAAAGCCTATGGGGGATTTTACTACGTTTGCACCTCTGTAACTCTGGTTTGCAGAGATGTAGGGAACCCATCTTTGGAGTCCAAGTATAACAATATGCCTTCTACCTGCATGAGACAAGTCGTGAGATTCAGACGTTGCTAACGGCCATGGCTGCGATTTATGTTTGTCAGAATTTCCACTATTGACATTGCCCAAATAAACAGGTTTTTGTGACCCTAGGCTATGACCTCTTTAGCCAAGGGTTCCGAAACTCACCAGTCATGATCCCCCTAAGAGTCCATACAATGCTAGAAAATTGCCACTGCTGAGCCATCGCCCTTTGAAAAGATTTGAGATTTTGGAAAGTAAAATAGGGAGCCTATGAAAGCCTATGGGGGATTTTACTACTTTTGCACCCCTGTAACTCTGGTTTGCAGAGATGTAGGAAACCCATCCTTGGAGTCCAAGTATAACAATATGCCTTCTACCTGCATGAGACATGTCGTGAGATTCAGACTTTGCTAACGGCCATGGCTGCGATTTATGTATGTCAGAATCGCCACCATTGACATTGCCCAAATAAACAGGTTTTTGTGACCCTAGACTATGACCTCTTTGGCCTAGGGGCCCGAAACGCACCAGTCATTATCCCCCTAGGAGTCCCTACAATGCTAGAAAATTTGCCACTTTTGAGCCATCGCCCTTTGAAATGGTGTTAGATTTTGAAACGGTAAATAGAGGGCCCAATGAAAGCCTATGGAGGATTTTACCCCTTTTGCACCCCTGTAACTCTGGTTTGCAGAGATGTAGGGAACCCATCTTTGGAGTCCAATTATAACAATATATCATCTACCTGCATGAGACATGTCGTGAGATTCAGACATTGCTAACGGCCATGGCTGCGATTTATGTACGTCAGAATCTCCACCATTGATATTGCCCAAATAAACAGGTTTTTGTGACCCTAGGCTATGACCTCTTTGGCCTAGGGGCCCGAAACTCACCAGTCATGATCCCCCTAAGGGTCTCTACAATGCTAGAAAATTTGCCACTGCTGAGCCATCGCCCTTTGAAATGGTGTGAGATTTTGGAAAGTGAAATAGGGAGCCAATGAAAGCCTATGGGGGATTTTACTACATTTGCACTGCTGTAACTCTGGTTTGCAGAGATGTAGGGAACCCATCTTTGGAGTCCAAGTATAACAATATGCCTTCTACCTGCATGAGACATATCGTGAGATTCAGAAGTTGCTAATGGCCATGGCTGCGATTTATGTTCGTCAAAATCTCCACCATTGAAATTGCCCAAATAAACAGGTTTTTGTGACCCTAGGCTATGACCTCTTTGGCCTAGCGGCCCGAAACTAACTAACCAGTCATGATCCCCCTAAGGGTCCCTACAATGCTAGAAAATTTGCCACTGCTGAGCCATCGCCCTTTGAAATGGTGTTAGATTTTGGAACGGTAAATAGAGGGCCCAATGAAAGCCTATGGAGGATTTTACCCCTTTTGCACCCCTGTAACTCTGGTTTGCATAGATGTAGGGAACCCATCTTTGGAGTCCAAGTATAACAATATGTCTTCTACCTGCATGAGACATGTCATGAGATTCAGACGTTGCTAACGGCCATGGCTGCGATTTATGTACGTCAAAATCTCCACTATTGATATGGCCCAAATAAACAGGTTTTTGTGACCCTAGGCTATGACCTCTTTGGCCTAGGGGCCCAAAACTCACCAGTCATGATCCCCCGAAGAGTCCCTACAATGCTAGAAAATTTGCCACTGCTGAGCCATCGCCCTTTGAAAAGATGTGAGATTTTGGAAAGTGAAATAGGGAGCCAATGAAAGCCTATGGGGGATTTTACTACTTTTACACCCCTGTAACTCTGGTTTGCAGAGATGTAGGGAACCCATCTTTAAAGTCCAAGTATAACAATATACCTTCTACCTGCATGAGACATGTCATGAAATTCAGACATTGCTAACGGCCATGGCTGCGATTTCTGTTTTGTCAGAATTTCCACTATTGACATTGCCCAAATAAATAGGTTTTTGTGACCCTAGGCTATGACCTCTTTGGCCTAGGGGCCCGAAACTGTCCAGTCATGATCCCCCTTAGAGTCCCTACAATGCTAGAAAATTTGCCCCTGCTGAGCCATTGCCCTTTGAAAAGATGTTAGATTTTGGAAAGTGAAATAAGGAGCCAATGAAAGCCTATGGGGGATTTTACTACTTTTGCACCCCTGTAACTCTGGTTTGCAGAGATGTAGGGAACCCATCTTTGGAGTCCAAGTATAACAATATGCCTTCTACCTGCATGAGACATGTCGTGAGATTCAGAAGTTGCCAACGGCCATGGCTGCGATTTATGTTCGTCAGAATTTCCACTATTGACATTGCCCAAATAAACAGGTTTTTGTGACACTAGGCTATGACCTCTTGGCCTAGGGGCCCGAAACTCACCAGTCATGATCCCCCTAAGGGTCTCTACAATGCTAGAAAATTTGCCACTGCTGAGCCATCGCCCTTTGAAATGGTGTTAGATTTTGGAACGGTAAATAGAGTACCCAATGAAAGCCTATGGGGGATTTTACCACTTTTGCACCCCTGTAACTCTGGTTTGCAGAGATGTAGGGAACCCATCTTTGGAGTCCAAGTATAACAATATGTCTTCTACCTGCATGAGACATGTCGTGAGATTCAGACATTGCTAACGGCCATGGCTGCGATTTATGTACGTCAGAATCGCCACCATTGACATTGCCCAAATAAACAGGTTTTTGTGACCCTAGGCTATGACCTCTTTGGCCTAGGGGCCTGAAACTCACCAGTCATAATCCCACTTAGAGTCCCTACAATGCTAGAAAATTTGCCACTGCTGAGCCATTGCCCTTTCAAAAGATGTTAGATTTTGGAAAGTGAAATAGGGAGCAAATGAAAGCCTATGGGGGATTTTACTACTTTTGCACCCCTGTAATTCTGGTTTGCAGAGATGTAGGGAACTCATCTTTGGAGTCCAAGTATAACAATATACCTTCTACCTGCATGAGACATGTTGTGAGATTCAGAAGTTGCTAACGGCCATGGCTGCGATTTATGTACGTTAGAATCTCCACCATGCAAATTGCCCAACTAAATAGGTTTTTGTGACCCTAGGCTATGACCTCTTTGGCCTAGGGGCCCGAAACTCACCAGTCATGATCCCCCTAAGGGTCTCTACAATGCTAGAAAATTTGCCACTGCTGAGCCATCGTCCTTTGAAATGGTGTGAGATTTTGGAAAGTGAAATAGGGAGCCAATGAAAGCCTATGGGGGATTTTACTGCTTTTGCACTGCTGTAACTCTGGTTTGCAGAGATGTAGGGAACCCATCTTTGGAGTCCAAGTATAACAATATGTCTTCTACCTGCATGAGACATGTCGTGAGATTCAGACATTGCTAACGGCCATGGCTGCGATTTCTGTTTGTCAGAATTTCCACTATTGACATTGCCCAAATAAATAGGTTTTTGTGACCCTAGGCTATGACCTCTTTGGCCTAGGGGCCCGAAACTGTCCAGTCATGATCCCTCTTAGAGTCCCTACAATGCTAGAAAATTTGCCCCTTGTCACAGGAGCCCTCAGTGGCTGACCGCACTTAGCCTTCTAAACGGTGCCAGCGCACAGATCGTGCGAACTCTGGTCGCAGTCAATGCGCAGGAACCGTTAAGAATTAGCCGCAGACAACTCAGAAGGGAGCCTGTGAGACACGGGTGATTACAACGTCACCTACTGGTTCAGAGTAAACTGCCACCACCGCTTTTACTATGGGACCGTGGGGCCCACTAACTGACTGACTAATCCTGCGAATAAAACGGTTAAACACACGATATTCTGTCTAGCCAACAACAAACAAACAGTAGCGTATCTTCAGAGACCCGGGATCGTTTCTGTGTGTGCTGATAAGCAGGGTAGCGGAAAGTGAATGACTTGGAGAAAGTCGTTTATTCACGCAATATAAATAATTAATATATACAGACAATTATGAAAATCAACAATTATGAAAACAGTAATAGCCAGTATGAAAAATAAAAGAAGGGAGAAAAATACTTAGTTGCTGGAAAGATGTCCTTATTGTGGGAAGAATCATAAAGTCCTTGGTTTCAAAGTCCAGAGTTCAGAGTTCAGAGTTCAGACCAGGTGGATGCCAGCATATCCTCAAGCTGGCATCTGATGAGTGCAAGATGGTTCAGTGGGGAGGACATTGAGTTTTAGTCCTCAGCCATTCTTATGCCCCTGCTTCAGTAGGAGGGAGTGAGGGCGGGGAGCTATACACCTCCTTCAAAGATGAGATGAGCCCTCCTCTTGTACTGGGGCTAGAAATCATATCTACCCATATATGGGCTCTATCTCACAGAACCGTACAGGTCAGGGCAGATTTACTAATATTTCCAGATCTGCCTCGATGTACCCAGCAGTCTGATACCAAACATGAGGGGTGGGACCCCTGTGGTACCATTAGGGCACTGTTGGACTGCCTACCGGGCAGTCTTTACCTCAGAAGGTTCTGAAATGTGCTCAGAACCAACGCCAGGCAGGGCCCTACCTGCTCTGTTAGTTTGGAGGGTCTGCCAGCCTGGCAACACAGAAAATATGATACATATAGCAATTTATGGAATATGAGAGACCCCTGGGATTTATACCAGGTCATTCCCAGGCAAAGGTTCTTTGAAGTTGGCAGCAGCAAGCCACATGTCGGCTCCCTGCTGGGAAAAGGAGTCGGAGTGTCTGAGTTCCCTCACTCTAAATTTGGTTCTGTCATGGTGTTTGTCACCTTATACCTGATGGATGGGCCATCAGCACAGCTTGAAGCCAGGGACTCTCTGGGCCCAGGCTCATTAGCATATCAAAAGAGCCATCCTGCAGTTAAGGTGATGCTATTCCTCTGCTAAGAAGGGACTGCAGACCTCCTACACAATAAATCCAGATTGTACCGATTTGAAGCGCAATCGACGCAGGAATCGAGTGCGATCGTTCTTTTCTTCACGGGCGGTTCCAGGACGCGCCTGCGTCCCCGCAATCGTCCGTGACAGCCCCCCCCCTTGTCCGTGGCTTAGCCACTCATCCGCAAGATGTGTGGCGGCGCCGCTAACCTGGCTGACGGGCCTCGAGTTGCCGGTACGGCGGGAAAACCTATTGGAGCCTGTGGCTCGGTTCCCCTGGACCGGTCGCGGTCGGCTACCCTCAGGGTTGACCCAACATGGACCGTTCTGGACAGGGCGTTTGCGCCACTGCAGTCGGACGTGGTGTCTGCCGGGACTGCGGACAACGGGCAGTGGGTTGGTTAGGTCAACAGCCAGCCCACGCATGGTTCCCCTGCTGAGTGGCTGTGGACCTAAGGGAACCCCGCGGGAATCCCTGGACCTTCCCAGCTCCTGACAGACGGCACATGCCCCGCAGTAGTTGGCTACATCCCTGTTCATCCGGGGCCAATAAAACTGTTTCCGAATACCGGCGAGTGTCTTGCGGACACCCGAGTGCCCGGTCAGAGGATTACCATGTGCGGATTTCAGCACATGTCCCCTGAACGCACTCGGGACCACAAGCCATTTGGTATTCGCGTGGGATCTACCTGTAGGGGGCTGTACAGACTCACTGTACAGTCTCCCACCTTCCCAGTACACCTTGAAAGCGGCCCCGTCTGCGAGGGGCTCAGCGGCTTGCTTCCTGAGCACCTCCAGGCTTGGGTCACTTTGTAGTGCGGCTGAGAATACGGCGCTGTCAGTTTCAGCCAACTGGCTCATGTCACACGAGGCCAGCGGCTGAAAGGTCTCATCCCTGCGGTCAGAGGAGGGGGAGGAGGCCGGAACCCCCTCCACCTGTTCTGAGCTCGGGTTCTGAGCAGTGCAGCTGCGCGGTATTGCTAGCACAGGTACACTGTCAGAATGGCACAGACGGACATTACTCGGATCATCATTGCATGCAGTAATGACATTGACAGGTATAGACATTTTTTCATTACAGACAGGTTGTACAGGAGACTCAGGTACAGTTACAGCATCATCACAACAGACAGTCTGTACCTCAAACTCAGGTGCCTTTGAAGCAGGCACTATTGAACCTGGTACCCTTGAACTGGGCACATTCAACCCACCTCCCCCTGGTGCTCCCCCAAGTGTATAAAGTACCTGGTGGTGGGTGGAGAGTCCGTCTCCTTCCGTGAGCGACAAGGCGGTCGTGGCAGGTTCATAGTAGGACACAAGCTTGCCCAAATCAGTCCCTAGCAACACAGGGACTGGGAGATCCTTCATAACCCCAACAACCCTTTCGTGGACCCCTCCCACTCCCCAATCCAGCTTCACTCTTGCGTGGGCTATGTGGAAAAGGGTGCCCTCTACTCCAGTAAGGGCAAGGGATCGGCTGGAGCTGATGCTCTCCTTTGGCACAAGATGTGAGTGAACTAACGTGATGTCAGCTCCGGTGTCTCGAAATCCGGTGACAACTTTGCCGTTCACTCTAACAAGTTGCTGCTGGTCGGTTCGGTCGCGGATTTCCTTTCCGCGGGCAAACAGGACAAAATCGGATGATCCAGGCTGTGGTTCGCTGGCGGGTTGCCTCTGCTGTGGGTGAGGTGCAGGTGATGCAGATGATCCAGGTGCTGGTGGTGTCTGTCTCCGCTCCGGACAGTCGAATTTCATGTGTCCGGGCTGGCGGCAGTAGTGACAGATGACCTCTCCAGGCGCTGCAGGCCTGGGTGCAGCAGCTGCGCTGGGTGGCCTCTGTGGCGGACGGCCCACAGGGGCAGGAGGGTCTGCCGAGGTATTGGGCTGACCTCCTCTCCAGCTGGATGGGACAGTTCTGCGGGTATCAGCCACCCGGGTAGTTGCAAAAGTCTCAGCAAGGTCTGCAGCTACAGTGGCTGAAGCCGGCCTGCGTTCTAACACAAACTGTCGTACATCAGCAGGGCAAATGTTCAGAAATTGCTCGAGGACTATCAAGTCCTCCAGGACGCCATAAGACCCTTTGGTGAGGCCTAGAGTCCACTGACGGAGTGTGGTGAGCAAGCTGCTGACCACATCTCGGTACGAATCAGAAGACTTTTTCTGCCAGGCCCTGAACTTTTTGCGATAGGCTTCTGGCGTCAGCTGGTACTTAGTAATGATAGCGTCTTTTATAGCAGCATAATCATTATCCTTCTCCGCAGGCAATTCTGCGAAGGCATCAAGCGCTTTGTAGCGCAGCAAAGGTGTCAGATGTCTGGCCCACTGGTCTTGGGACAGACGATACTGACGGCATGCTTTTTCAAAAGACCGCAAAAACAAGTCAATGTCTGTGTCTTTTTCAATGTTGGCAAATTTAAACTTTGCACTTACGGGTGGTGCAGCTCCTTCAGCAGGGAGACTGGGCGGTGAACTCCGGCTGGCCTGTTGAACCTTTGCCATGTTGAGCTCATGCTGTCGTTGGCGCTCCCGTTCTCGCTCAGCGGCATCCCTCTCCGCGTGGCGTTCAGCAGCAGCAGCAGCAGCTTTGCGTTCTGCAGATTGGCGCTCCCGTTCCTCTCGTGCTTCCATGTACTGCATGTACTTGTCCAGGTCAGTCTCCATCAGCTTTTGTAATGCCTGCTGCATTACCGGGTCAGCACCCATGGACAGTCCAGTACTGGCCAGTTCCGGGCGAGTAATGTCAGAAACTCTGGGATTGGGGTCCATACTGACAGTCTCTGGCGTAACTGTTGCAACAGGGCCCGCAGAATGCTCAACCTCTGTACGCCTAAGATCTTCAGCCTCTGGTTCCCCTTGATTGTCAGATGGGCTGGTATCCACCTCAGCGGACACTCCCGGCTCCCGCAGTTGCTGGGCATCCCATCTGGACAAGTCTGCTATCAGGTCCCGTTTTGTCTTGCGGAGGATGCCAATGCCCCTCTCTTCGCAAAGATTTTCCAGGTCTGCTAGGCACATGTTCTGGTAGTTCCCGGACATTTCCATGCCAAATAAAATAAAACTTTGGGGAAGGGGTACTGGCTACACAGTCTCTCTGTATATATAAAAAATATATTGCCTTCCAGCTACACCAACGAATTAGTTCGTTTCTCGATAGCGCTAGCGCTATCGCAGATACTTTCAGCACAACACAGATCCAACCGCTGCCTAACACTGTCACAGGAGCCCTCAGTGGCTGACCGCACTTAGCCTTCTAAACGGTGCCAGCGCACAGATCGTGCGAACTCTGGTCGCAGTCAATGCGCAGGAACCGTTAAGAATTAGCCGCAGACAACTCAGAAGGGAGCCTGTGAGACACGGGTGATTACAACGTCACCTACTGGTTCAGAGTAAACTGCCACCACCGCGGTTACTATGGGACCGTGGGGCCCACTAACTGACTGACTAATCCTGCGAATAAAACGGTTAAACACACGATATTCTGTCTAGCCAACAACAAACAAACAGTAGCGTATCTTCAGAGACCCGGGATCATTTCTGTGTGTGCTGATAAGCAGGGTAGCGGAAAGTGAATGACTTGGAGAAAGTCGTTTATTCACGCAATATAAATAATTAATATATACAGACAATTATGAAAATCAACAATTATGAAAACAGTAATAGCCAGTATGAAAAATAAAAGAAGGGAGAAAAATACTTAGTTGCTGGAAAGATGTCCTTATTGTGGGAAGAATCATAAAGTCCTTGGTTTCAAAGTCCAGAGTTCAGAGTTCAGAGTTCAGACCAGGTGGATGCCAGCATATCCTCAAGCTGGCATCTGATGAGTGCAAGATGGTTCAGTGGGGAGGACATTGAGTTTTAGTCCTCAGCCATTCTTATGCCCCTGCTTCAGTAGGAGGGAGTGAGGGCGGGGAGCTATACACCTCCTTCAAAGATGAGATGAGCCCTCCTCTTGTACTGGGGCTAGAAATCATATCTACCCATATATGGGCTCTATCTCACAGAACCGTACAGGTCAGGGCAGATTTACTAATATTTCCAGATCTGCCTCGATGTACCCAGCAGTCTGATACCAAACATGAGGGGTGGGACCCCTGTGGTACCATTAGGGCACTGTTGGACTGCCTACCGGGCAGTCTTTACCTCAGAAGGTTCTGAAATGTGCTCAGAACCAACGCCAGGCAGGGCCCTACCTGCTCTGTTAGTTTGGAGGGTCTGCCAGCCTGGCAACACAGAAAATATGATACATATAGCAATTTATGGAATATGAGAGACCCCTGGGATTTATACCAGGTCATTCCCAGGCAAAGGTTCTTTGAAGTTGGCAGCAGCAAGCCACATGTCGGCTCCCTGCTGGGAAAAGGAGTCGGAGTGTCTGAGTTCCCTCACTCTAAATTTGGTTCTGTCATGGTGTTTGTCACCTTATACCTGATGGATGGGCCATCAGCACAGCTTGAAGCCAGGGACTCTCTGGGCCCAGGCTCATTAGCATATCAAAAGAGCCATCCTGCAGTTAAGGTGATGCTATTCCTCTGCTAAGAAGGGACTGCAGACCTCCTACACAATAAATCCAGATTGTACCGATTTGAAGCGCAATCGACGCAGGAATCGAGTGCGATCGTTCTTTTCTTCACGGGCGGTTCCAGGACGCGCCTGCGTCCCCGCAATCGTCCGTGACACCCCTGCTGAGCCATTGCCCTTTGAAAAGATGTTAGATTTTGGAAAGTGAAATAGGGAGCCAATGAAAGCCTATGGGGGATTTTACTACTTTTGCACCCCTGTAACTCTGGTTTGCAGAGATGTAGGAAACTCATCTTTGGAGTCCAAGTATAACAATATGCCTTCTACCTGCATGAGACATGTCGTGAGATTCAGAAGTTGCTAACGGCCATGGCTGCGATTTATGTTCGTCAGAATTTCCACTATTGACATTGCCCAAATAAACAGGTTTTTGTGACCCTAGGCTATGACCTCTTTGGCCTAGGGGCCCGAACCTCACCAGTCATGATCCCCCTAGGAGTCCCTACAATGCTAGAAAATTTGCCACTGCTGAGCCATCGCCCTTTGAAAAGATGTGAGATTTTGGAAAGTGAAATAGGGAGCCAATGAAAGCCTATGGGGGATTTTACTACTTTTGCACCCCTGTAACTCTGGTTTGCAGAGATGTAGGGAACCCTTCTTTGGAGTCCAAGTATAACAATATGCCTTCTACCTGCATGAGACATGTCGTGAGATTCAGACATTGCTAACGGCCATGGCTGCGATTTCTGTTTGTCAGAATTTCCACTATTGACATTGCCCAAATAAATAGGTTTTTGTGACCCTAGGCTATGACCTCTTTGGCCTAGGGGCCCGAAACTCACCAGTCTTAATCCCCCTTAGAGTCCCTACAATGCTAGAAAATTTGCCACTGCTGAGCCATTGCCCTTTGAAAAGATGTTAGATTTTGGAAAGTGAAATAGGGAGCCAATGAAAGCCTATGGGGGATTTTACTACTTTTGCACCCCTGTAATTCTGGTTTGCAGAGATGTAGGGAACTCATTTTTGGAGTCCAAGTATAACAATATACCTTCTACCTGCATGAGACATGTCGTGAGATTCAGAAGTTGCTAACGGCCATGGCTGCGATTTATGTACGTTAGAATCCCCACCATGCAAATTGCCCAAATAAATAGGTTTTTGTGACCCTAGGCTATGACCTCTTTGGCCTAGGGGCCCGAAATTCACCAGTCATGATCCCCCTAAGAGTCCCTACAATGCTAGAAAATTTGCCACTGCAGAGCCATCGCCCTTTGAAAAGATGTGAGATTTTGGAAAGTGAAATAGGGAGCCAATGAAAGCCTATGGGGGATTTTACTACTTTTGCACCCCTGTAACTCTGGTTTGCAGAGATGTAGGGAACCCATCTTTGGAGTCCAAGTATAACAATATGCCTTCTACCTGCATGAGACATGTCGTGAGATTCAGAAGTTGCTAACGGCCATGGCTGCGATTTATGTTCGTCAGAATTTCCACTATTGACATTGCCCAAATAAACAGGTTTTTGTGACACTAGGCTTTGACCTCTTGGCCTAGGGGCCCGAAACTCACCAGTCATGATCCCCCTAAGGGTCTCTACAATGCTAGAAAATTTGCCACTGCTGAGCCATCGCCCTTTGAAATGGTGTTAGATTTTGGAACGGTAAATAGAGTACCCAATGAAAGCCTATGGGGGATTTTACCACTTTTGCACCCCTGTAACTCTGGTTTGCAGAGATGTAGGGAACCCATCTTTGGAGTCCAAGTATAACAATATGTCTTCTACCTGCATGAGACATGTCGTGAGATTCAGACATTGCTAACGTCCATGGCTGCGATTTATGTACGTCAGAATCGCCACCATTGACATTGCCCAAATAAACAGGTTTTTGTGACCCTAGGCTATGACCTCTTTGGCCTAGGGGCCCAAAACTCACCAGTCATGATCCCCCTAGGAGTCTCTACAATGCTAGAAAATTTGCCACTGCTGAGCCATCGCCCTTTGAAATGGTGTTAGATTTTGGAACGGTAAATAGAGTACCCACTGAAAGCCTATGGGGGATTTTACCCCTTTTGCACCCCTGTAACTCTGGTTTGCATAGATGTAGGGAACCCATCTTTGGAGTCCAAGTATAACAATATGCCTTCTACCTGCATGAGACATGTCGTGAGATTCAGACATTGCTAACGGCCAAGGCTGCGATTTCTGTTTGTCAGAATTTCCACTATTGACATTGCCCAAATAAATCGGTTTTTGTGACCCTAGGCTATGACCTCTTTGGCCTAGGGGCCCGAAACTCACCAGTCATAATTCCCCTTAGAGTCCCTACAATGCAAGAAAATTTGCCACTGCTGAGCCATTGCCCTTTGAAAAGATGTTAGATTTTGGAAAGTGAAATAGGGAGCCAATGAAAGCCTATGGGGGATTTTACTACTTTTGCACCTCTGTAATTCTGGTTTGCAGAGATGTAGGGAACTCATCTTTGGAGTCCAAGTATAACAATATACCTTCTACCTGCATGAGACATGTCGTGAGATTCAGAAGTTGCTAACAGCCATGGCTGCGATTTATGTACGTTAGAATCTCCACCATGCAAATTGCCCAAATAAATAGGTTTTTGTGACCCTAGGCTATGACCTCTTTGGCCTAGGGGCCCGAAACTCACCAGTCATGATCCCCCTAAGAGTCCCTACAATGCTAGAAAATTTGCCACTGCAGAGCCATCGCCCTTTGAAAAGATGTGAGATTTTGGAAAGTGAAATAGGGAGCCAATGAAAGCCTATGGGGGATTTTACTACTTTTGCACCCCTGTAACTCTGGTTTGCAGAGATGTAGGGAACCCATCTTTGGAGTCCAAGTATAACAATATGCCTTCTACCTGCATGAGACATGTCGTGAGATTCAGAGGTTGCTAACGGCCATGGCTGCGATTTATGTTCGTCAGAATTTCCACTATTGACATTGCCCAAATAAACAGGTTTTTGTGACACTAGGCTATGACCTCTTGGCCTAGGGGCCCGAAACTCACCAGTCATGATCCCCCTAAGGGTCTCTACAATGCTAGAAAATTTGCCACTGCTGAGCCATCGTCCTTTGAAATGGTGTTAGATTTTGGAACGGTAAATAGAGTACCCAATGAAACCCTATGGGGGATTTTACCACTTTTGCACCCCTGTAACTCTGGCTTGCAGAGATGTAGGAAACTCATCTTTGGAGTCCAAGTATAACAATATGCCTTCTACCTGCATGAGACATGTCGTGAGATTCAGAAGTTGCTAACGGCCATGGCTGCGATTTATGTTCGTCAGAATTTCCACTATTGACATTGCCCAAATAAACAGGTTTTTGTGACCCTAGGCTATGACCTCTTGGCCTAGGGGCCTGAAACTCACCAGTCATGATCCCCCTAAGGGTCTCTACAATGCTAGAAAATTTGCCACTGCTGAGCCATCGCCCTTTGAAATGGTGTGAGATTTTGTAACGGTAAATAGAGTACCCAATGAAAGCCTATGGGGGATTTTACCACTTTTGCACCCCTGTAACTCTGGTTTGCAGAGATGTAGGGAACTCATCTTTGGAGTCCAAGTATAACAATATACCTTCTACCTGCATGAGACATGTCGTGAGATTCAGAAGTTGCTAACGGCCATGGCTGCGATTTATGTACGTTAGAATCTCCACCATGCAAATTGCCCAAATAAATAGGTTTTTGTGACCCTAGGCTATGACCTCTTTGGCCTAGGGGCCCGAAACTCACCAGTCATGATCCCCCTAAGAGTCCCTACAATGCTAGAAAATTTGCCACTGCAGTGCCATCGCCCTTTGAAAAGATGTGAGATTTTGGAAAGTGAAATAGGGAGCCAATGAAAGCCTATGGGGGATTTTACTACTTTTGCACCCCTGTAACTCTGGTTTGCAGAGATGTAGAGAACCCATCTTTGGAGTCCAAGTATAACAATATGCCTTCTACCTGCATGAGACATGTCGTGAGATTCAGAGGTTGCTAACGGCCATGGCTGCGATTTATGTTCGTCAGAATTTCCACTATTGACATTGCCCAAATAAACAGGTTTTTGTGACACTAGGCTATGACCTCTTGGCCTAGGGGCCTGAAACTCACCAGTCATGATCCCCCTAAGGGTCTCTACAATGCTAGAAAATTTGCCACTGCTGAGCCATCGCCCTTTGAAATGGTGTTAGATTTTGGAACGGTAAATAGAGTACCCAATGAAAGCCTATGGGGGATTTTACCACTTTTGCACCCCTGTAACTCTGGTTTGCAGAGATGTAGGAAACTCATCTTTGGAGTCCAAGTATAACAATATGCCTTCTACCTGCATGAGACATGTCGTGAGATTCAGAAGTTGCTAACGGCCATGGCTGCGATTTATGTTCGTCAGAATTTCCACTATTGACATTGCCCAAATAAACAGGTTTTTGTGACCCTAGGCTATGACCTCTTGGCCTAGGGGCCTGAAACTCACCAGTCATGATCCCCCTAAGGGTCTCTACAATGCTAGAAAATTTGCCACTGCTGAGCCATCGCCCTTTGAAATGGTGTGAGATTTTGTAACGGTAAATAGAGTACCCAATGAAAGCCTATGGGGGATTTTACCACTTTTGCACCCCTGTAACTCTGGTTTGCAGAGATGTAGGGAACCCATCTTTGGAATCCAAGTATAACAATATGTCTTCTACCTGCATGAGACATGTCGTGAGATTCAGACGTTGCTAATGGCCATGGCTGCGATTTATGTACGTCAGAATCGCCACCATTGACATTGCCCAAATAAACAGGTTTTTGTGACCCTAGGCTATGACCTCTTTGGCCTAGGGGCCCGAACCTCACCAGTCATGATCCCCCTAGGAGTCCCTACAATGCTAGAAAATTTGCCACTGCTGAGCCATCGCCCTTTGAAAAGATGTGAGATTTTGGAAAGTGAAATAGGGAGCCAATGAAAGCCTATGGGGGATTTTACTACTTTTGCACCCCTGTAACTCTGGTTTGCAGAGATGTAGGGAACCCTTCTTTGGAGTCCAAGTATAACAATATGCCTTCTACCTGCATGAGACATGTCGTGAGAT
This sequence comes from Hyperolius riggenbachi, assembly GCF_040937935.1. Taxonomy (NCBI): domain Eukaryota; kingdom Metazoa; phylum Chordata; class Amphibia; order Anura; family Hyperoliidae; genus Hyperolius; species Hyperolius riggenbachi. Next base: position 355,519,495 of record NC_090649.1, on the reverse strand, counting down.
TCAGACATTGCTAACGGCCATGGCTGCGATTTCTGTTTGTCAGAATTTCCACTATTGACATTGCCCAAATAAATAGGTTTTTGTGACCCTAGGCTATGACCTCTTTGGCCTAGGGGCCCGAAACTCACCAGTCTTAATCCCCCTTAGAGTCCCTACAATGCTAGAAAATTTGCCACTGCTGAGCCATTGCCCTTTGAAAAGATGTTAGATTTTGGAAAGTGAAATAGGGAGCCAATGAAAGCCTATGGGGGATTTTACTACTTTTGCACCCCTGTAATTCTGGTTTGCAGAGATGTAGGGAACTCATTTTTGGAGTCCAAGTATAACAATATACCTTCTACCTGCATGAGACAAGTCGTGAGATTCAGAAGTTGCTAACGGCCATGGCTGCGATTTATGTACGTTAGAATCTCCACCATGCAAATTGCCCAAATAAATAGGTTTTTGTGACCCTAGGCTATGACCTCTTTGGCCTAGGGGCCCGAAATTCACCAGTCATGATCCCCCTAAGAGTCCCTACAATGCTAGAAAATTTGCCACTGCAGAGCCATCGCCCTTTGAAAAGATGTGAGATTTTGGAAAGTAAAATAGGGAGCCAATGAAAGCCTATGGGGGATTTTACTACTTTTGCACCCCTGTAACTCTGGTTTGCAGAGATGTAGGGAACCCATCTTTGGAGTCCAAGTATAACAATATGCCTTCTACCTGCATGAGACATGTCGTGAGATTCAGAAGTTGCTAACGGCCATGGCTGCGATTTATGTTCGTCAGAATTTCCACTATTGACATTGCCCAAATAAACAGGTTTTTGTGACACTAGGCTTTGACCTCTTGGCCTAGGGGCCCGAAACTCACCAGTCATGATCCCCCTAAGGGTCTCTACAATGCTAGAAAATTTGCCACTGCTGAGCCATCGCCCTTTGAAATGGTGTTAGATTTTGGAACGGTAAATAGAGTACCCAATGAAAGCCTATGGGGGATTTTACCACTTTTGCACCCCTGTAACTCTGGTTTGCAGAGATGTAGGGAACCCATCTTTGGAGTCCAAGTATAACAATATGTCTTCTACCTGCATGAGACATGTCGTGAGATTCAGACATTGCTAACGTCCATGGCTGCGATTTATGTACGTCAGAATCGCCACCATTGACATTGCCCAAATAAACAGGTTTTTGTGACCCTAGGCTATGACCTCTTTGGCCTAGGGGCCCGAAACTCACCAGTCATGATCCCCCTAGGAGTCTCTACAATGCTAGAAAATCTGCCACTGCTGAGCCATCGCCCTTTGAAATGGTGTTAGATTTTGGAACGGTAAATAGAGTACCCAATGAAAGCCTATGGGGGATTTTACCCCTTTTGCACCCCTGTAACTCTGGTTTGCATAGATGTAGGGAACCCATCTTTGGAGTCCAAGTATAACAATATGTCTTCTACCTGCATGAGACATGTCATGAGATTCAGACGTTGCTAACGGCCATGGCTGCGATTTATGTACGTCAAAATCTCCACTATTGATATCGCCCAAATAAACAGGTTTTTGTGACCCTAGGCTATGACCTCTTTGGCCTAGGGGCCCAAAACTCACCAGTCATTATCCCCCTAAAAGTCCCTACAATGCTAGAAAATTTGCCACTGCTGAGCCATCGCCCTTTGAAAAGATGTGAGATTTTGGAAAGTGAAATAGGGAGCCAATGAAAGCCTATGGGGGATTTTACTACGTTTGCACCTCTGTAACTCTGGTTTGCAGAGATGTAGGGAACCCATCTTTGGAGTCCAAGTATAACAATATGCCTTCTACCTGCATGAGACAAGTCGTGAGATTCAGACGTTGCTAACGGCCATGGCTGCGATTTATGTTTGTCAGAATTTCCACTATTGACATTGCCCAAATAAACAGGTTTTTGTGACCCTAGGCTATGACCTCTTTGGCCTAGGGGCCCGAAACTCACCAGTCATGATCCCCCTAAGAGTCCATTCAATGCTAGAAAATTGCCACTGCTGAGACATCGCCCTTTGAAAAGATGTGAGATTTTGGAAAGTAAAATAGGGAGCCTATGAAAGCCTATGGGGGATTTTACGACTTTTGCACCCCTGTAACTCTGGTTTGCAGAGATGTAGGGAACCCATCCTTGGAGTCCAAGTATAACAATATGCCTTCTACCTGCATGAGATATGTCGTGAGATTCAGACGTTGTTAACGGCCATGGCTGCGATTTATATTCGTCAGAATTTCCACTATTGACATTGCCCAAATAAACAGGTTTTTGTGACCCTAGGCAATAACCTCTTTGGCCTAGGGGCCCGAAACTCACCAGTCATTATCCCCCTAAGGGTCTCTACAATGCTAGAAAATTTGCCACTGCTGAGCCATCGCCCTTTGAAATGGTGTGAGATTTTGAAACGGTAAATAGAGGGCCCAATGAAAGCCTAGGGGGATTTTACCACTTTTGCACCCCTGTAACTCTGGTTTGCAGAGATGTAGGGAACCCATCTTTGGAGTCCAAGTATAACATTATGTCTTCTACCTGCATGAGACATGTCGTGAGATTCAGACGTTGCTAACGGCCATGGCTGCGATTTATGTATGTCAGAATCGCCACCGTTTACTTTGCCCCAATAAACAGGTTTTTGTGACCCTAGGCTATGACCTCTTTGGCCTAGGGGCCCGAAACTCACCAGTCATGATTCCCCCTAAGGGTCCCTACAATGCTAGAAAATTTGCCACTGCTGAGCCATCGCCCTTTGAAATGGTGTTAGATTTTGGAACGGTAAATAGAGGGCCCAATGAAAGCCTAAGGAGAATTTTACCCCTTTTGCACCCCTGTAACTCTGGTTTGCAGAGATGTAGGGAACCCATCTTTGGAGTCCAAGTATAACAATATGTCTTCTACCTGCATAAGACATGTCGTGAGATTCAGACGTTGCTAACGGCCATGGCTGCGATTTATGTATGTCAGAATCTCCACCATTGATATTGCCCAAATAAACAGGTTTTTGTGACCCTAGGCTATGACCTCTTTGGCCTAGGGGCCCGAAACTCACCAGTCATGATCCCCCTAAGAGTCCCTACAATGCTAGAAAATTTGCCACTGCTGAGCCATCGCCCTTTGAAAAGATGTGAGATTTTGGAAAGTGAAATAGGGAGCCTATAAAAGCCTATGGGGGATTTTACTACTTCTGCACCCCTGTAACTCTAGTTTGCAGAGATGTAGGGAACCCATCTTTAGAGTCCAAGTATAACAATATGTCTTCTACCTGCATGAGACATGTCGTGAGATTCAGACGTTGCTAACGGCCATGGCTGCGATTTATGTATGTCAGAATCGCCACCATTGACATTGCCCAAATAAACAGGTTTTTGTGACCCTAGGCTATGACCTCTTTGGCCTAGGGGCCCGAAACTCACCAGTCATGATCCCCCTAAGGGTCCCTACAATGCTAGAAAATTTGCCACTGCTGAGCCATCGCCCTTTAAAATGGTGTTAGATTTTGGAACGGTAAATAGAGGGCCCAATGAAAGCCTATGGAGGATTTTACTACTTTTGCACCCCTGTAACTCTGGTTTGCAGAGATGTAGGGAACCCATCTTTAGAGTCCAAGTATAACAATATGTCTTCTACCTGCATGAGACATGTCGTGAGATTCAGACGTTGCTAACGGCCATGGCTGCGATTTATGCATGTTAGAATCGCCACCATTGACATTGCCCAAATAAACAGGTTTTTGTGACCCTAGGCTATGATGTCTTTGGCCTAGGGGCCCGAAACTCACCAGTCATGATCCCCCTAAGGTTGCCTACAATACTAGAAAATTTGTCACTGCTGAGCCATCGCCCTTTGAAAAGATGTGAGATTTTGGAAAGTGAAATAGGGAGCCAATGAAAGCCTATGGGGGATTTTACTACGTTTGCACCTCTGTAACTCTGGTTTGCAGAGTTGTAGGGAACCCATCTTTGGAGTCCAAGTATAACAATATGCCTTCTACCTGCATGAGACATGTCGTGAGATTCAGACTTTGCTAACGGCCATGGCTGCGATTTATGTATGTCAGAATCGCCACCATTGACATTGCCCAAATAAACAGGTTTTTGTGACCCTAGGCTATGACCTCTTTGGCCTAGGGGCCCGAAACTCACCAGTCATGATCCCCCTAGGAGTCCCTACAATGCTAGAAAATTTGCCACTGCTGAGCCATCGCCCTTTGAAAAGATGTGAGATTTTGGAAAGTGAAATAGGGAGCCAATGAAAGCCTATGGGGGATTTTACTACTTTTGCACCCCTGTAACTCTGGTTTGCAGAGATGTAGGGAACCCTTCTTTGGAGTCCAAGTATAACAATATGCCTTCTACCTGCATGAGACATGTCGTGAGATTCAGACATTGCTAACGGCCATGGCTGCGATTTCTGTTTGTCAGAATTTCCACTATTGACATTGCCCAAATAAATAGGTTTTTGTGACCCTAGGCTATGACCTCTTTGGCCTAGGGGCCCGAAACTCACCAGTCTTAATCCCCCTTAGAGTCCCTACAATGCTAGAAAATTTGCCACTGCTGAGCCATTGCCCTTTGAAAAGATGTTAGATTTTGGAAAGTGAAATAGGGAGCCAATGAAAGCCTATGGGGGATTTTACTACTTTTGCACCCCTGTAATTCTGGTTTGCAGAGATGTAGGGAACTCATTTTTGGAGTCCAAGTATAACAATATACCTTCTACCTGCATGAGACATGTCATGAGATTCAGAAGTTGCTAACGGCCATGGCTGCGATTTATGTACGTTAGAATCTCCACCATGCAAATTGCCCAAATAAATAGGTTTTTGTGACCCTAGGCTATGACCTCTTTGGCCTAGGGGCCCGAAACTCACCAGTCATGATCCCCCTAAGGGTCCCTACAATGCTAGAAAATTTGCCACTGCTGAGCCATCGCCCTTTGAAATGGTGTTAGATTTTGGAACGGTAAATAGAGGGCCCAATGAAAGCCTTTAGAGAATTTTACCCCTTTTGCACCCCTGTAACTCTGGTTTGCATAGATGTAGGGAACCCATCTTTGGAGTCCAAGTATAGCAATTTGTCTTCTACCTGCATGAGACATGTCGTGAGATTCAGACGTTGCTAACGGCCATGGCTGCGATTTATGTATGTCAGAATCGCCGCCATTGCCCAAATAAACAGGTTTTTGTGACCCTAGGCTATGACCTCTTTGGCCTAGGGGCCCGAAACTCACCAGTCATGATCCCCCTAAGGGTCCCTACAATGCTAGAAAATTTGCCACTGCTGAGCCATCGCCCTTTGAAATGGTGTTAGATTTTGGAACGGTAAATAGAGGGCCCAATGAAAGCCTATGGAGGATTTTACTACTTTTGCACCCCTGTAACTCTGGTTTGCAGAGATGTAGGGAACCCATCTTTAGAGTCCAAGTATAACAATATGTCTTCTACCTGCATGAGACATGTCATGAGATTCAGACGTTGCTAACGGCCATGGCTGCGATTTATGTATGTCAGAATCGCCACCATTGACATTGCCCAAATAAACAGGTTTTTGTGACCCTAGGCTATGACGTCTTTGGCCTAGGGGCCCGAAACTCACCAGTCATGATCCCCCTAAGGGTCCCTACAATGCTAGAAAATTTGCCACTGCTGAGCCATCGCCCTTTGAAAAGATGTGAGATTTTGGAAAGTGAAATAGGGAGCCAATGAAAGCCTATGGGGGATTTTACTACGTTTGCACCTCTGTAACTCTGGTTTGCAGAGATGTAGGGAACCCATCTTTGGAGTCCAAGTATAACAATATGCCTTCTACCTGCATGAGACAAGTCGTGAGATTCAGACGTTGCTAACGGCCATGGCTGCGATTTATGTTTGTCAGAATTTCCACTATTGACATTGCCCAAATAAACAGGTTTTTGTGACCCTAGGCTATGACCTCTTTAGCCAAGGGGTCCAAAACTCACCAGTCATGATCCCCCAAAGAGTCCATACAATGCTAGAAAATTGCCACTGCTGAGCCATCGCCCTTTGAAAAGATTTGAGATTTTGGAAAGTAAAATAGGGAGCCTATGAAAGCCTATGGGGGATTTTACTACTTTTGCACCCCTGTAACTCTGGTTTGCAGAGATGTAGGAAACCCATCCTTGGAGTCCAAGTATAACAATATGCCTTCTACCTGCATGAGACATGTCGTGAGATTCAGACTTTGCTAATGGCCATGGCTGCGATTTATGTATGTCAGAATCGCCACCATTGACATTGCCCAAATAAACAGGTTTTTGTGACCCTAGACTATGACCTCTTTGGCCTAGGGGCCCGAAACGCACCAGTCATTATCCCCCTAGGAGTCCCTTCAATGCTAGAAAATTTGCCACTTTTGAGCCATCGCCCTTTGAAATGGTGTTAGATTTTGGAACGGTAAATAGAGGGCCCAATGAAAGCCTATGGAGGATTTTACCCCTTTTGCACCCCTGTAACTCTGGTTTGCAGAGATGTAGGGAACCCATCTTTGGAGTCCAAGTATAACAATATATCATCTACCTGCATGAGACATGTCGTGAGATTCAGACATTGCTAACGGCCATGGCTGCGATTTATGTACGTCAGAATCTCCACCATTGATATTGCCCAAATAAACAGGTTTTTGTGACCCTAGGCTATGATCTCTTTGGCCTAGGGGCCCGAAACTCACCAGTCATGATCCCACTAAGAGTCCCTACAATGCTAGAAAATTTGCCACTGCTGAGCCATCGCCCTTTGAAAAGATGTCAGATTTTGGAAAGTGAAATAGGGAGCCGTCTATGGGGGATTTTACTACTTTTGCACCCCTGTAACTTTGGTTTGCAGAGATGTAGGGAACCCATCTTTGGAGTTCAAGTATAACAATATGCCTTCTACCTGCATGAGACATGTCGTGAGATTCAGACTTTGCCACTGCTGAGCCATCGCCCTTTGAAATGGTGTTAGATTTTGGAACGGTAAATAGAGTACCCAATGAAAGCCTATGGGGGATTTTACCACTTTTGCACCCCTGTAACTCTGGTTTGCAGAGATGTAGGAAACCCATCCTTGGAGTCCAAGTATAACAATATGCCTTCTACCTGCATGAGACATGTCGTGAGATTCAGACTTTGCTAATGGCCATGGCTGCGATTTATGTATGTCAGAATCGCCACCATTGACATTGCCCAAATAAACAGGTTTTTGTGACCCTAGACTATGACCTCTTTGGCCTAGGGGCCCGAAACGCACCAGTCATTATCCCCCTAGGAGTCCCTTCAATGCTAGAAAATTTGCCACTTTTGAGCCATCGCCCTTTGAAATGGTGTTAGATTGTGGAACGGTAAATAGAGGGCCCAATGAAAGCCTATGGAGGATTTTACCCCTTTTGCACCCCTGTAACTCTGGTTTGCAGAGATGTAGGGAACCCATCTTTGGAGTCCAAGTATAACAATATATCATCTACCTGCATGAGACATGTCGTGAGATTCAGACATTGCTAACGGCCATGGCTGCGATTTATGTACGTCAGAATCTCCACCATTGATATTGCCCAAATAAACAGGTTTTTGTGACCCTAGGCTATGATCTCTTTGGCCTAGGGGCCCGAAACTCACCAGTCATGATCCCACTAAGAGTCCCTACAATGCTAGAAAATTTGCCACTGCTGAGCCATCGCCCTTTGAAAAGATGTCAGATTTTGGAAAGTGAAATAGGGAGCCGTCTATGGGGGATTTTACTACTTTTGCACCCCTGTAACTTTGGTTTGCAGAGATGTAGGGAACCCATCTTTGGAGTTCAAGTATAACAATATGCCTTCTACCTGCATGAGACATGTCGTGAGATTCAGAAGTTGCTAACGGCCATGGCTGCGATTTATGTACGTCAGAATCGCCACTATTGACATTGCCCAAATAAACAGGTTTTTGTGACCCTAGGCTATGACCTCTTTGGCCTAGGGGCCCGAAACTCACCAGTCATTATCCCCCTAGGAGTCCCTACAATACTAGAAAATTTGCCACTGCTGAGCCATCGCCCTTTGAAAAGATGTGAGATTTTGGAAAGTGAAATAGGGAGCCAATGAAAACCTATGGGTCCCTACAATGCTAGAAAATTTGCCACTGCTGAGCCATTGCCCTTTGAAATGGTGTTAGATTTTGGAATGATAAATAGAGGGCCCAATGAAAGCCTATGGAGGATTTTACCCCTTTTGCACCCCTGTAACTCTGGTTTGCATAGATGTAGGGAACCCATCTTTGGAGTCCAAGTATAACAATATGTCTTCTACCTGCATGAGACATGTCATGAGATTCAGACGTTGCTAACGGCCATGACTGCGATTTATGTACGTCAAAATCTCCACTATTGATATTGCCCAAATAAACAGGTTTTTGTGACCCTAGGCTATGACCTCTTTGGCCTAGGGGCCCGAAACTCACCAGTCATGATCCCCCTAAGAGTCCCTACAATGCTAGAAAATTTGCCACTGCAGAGCCATCGCCCTTTGAAAAGATGTGAGATTTTGGAAAGTGAAATAGGGAGCCAATGAAAGCCTATGGGGGATTTTACTACTTTTGCACCCCTGTAACTCTGGTTTGCAGAGATGTAGGGAACCCATCTTTGGAGTCCAAGTATAACAATATGCCTTCTACCTGCATGAGACATGTCGTGAGATTCAGAGGTTGCTAATGGCCATGGCTGCGATTTATGTTCGTCAGAATTTCCACTATTGACATTGCCCAAATAAACAGGTTTTTGTGACCCTAGGCTATGACCTCTTGGCCTAGGGGCCTGAAACTCACCAGTCATGATCCCCCTAAGGGTCTCTACAATGCTAGAAAATTTGCCACTGCTGAGCCATCGCCCTTTGAAATGGTGTGAGATTTTGTAACGGTAAATAGAGTACCCAATGAAAGCCTATGGGGGATTTTACCACTTTTGCACCCCTGTAACTCTGGTTTGCAGAGATGTAGGGAACCCATCTTTGGAATCCAACTATAACAATATGTCTTCTACCTGCATGAGACATGTCGTGAGATTCAGACGTTGCTAACGGCCATGGCTGCGATTTATGTACGTCAGAATCGCCACCATTGACATTGCCCAAATAAACAGGTTTTTGTGACCCTAGGCTATGACCTCTTTGGCCTAGGGGCCCGAACCTCACCAGTCATGATCCCCCTAGGAGTCCCTACAATGCTAGAAAATTTGCCACTGCTGAGCCATCGCCCTTTGAAAAGATGTGAGATTTTGGAAAGTGAAATAGGGAGCCAATGAAAGCCTATGGGGGATTTTACTACTTTTGCACCCCTGTAACTCTGGTTTGCAGAGATGTAGGGAACCCTTCTTTGGAGTCCAAGTATAACAATATGCCTTCTACCTGCATGAGACATGTCGTGAGATTCAGACATTGCTAACGGCCATGGCTGCGATTTCTGTTTGTCAGAATTTCCACTATTGACATTGCCCAAATAAATAGGTTTTTGTGACCCTAGGCTATGACCTCTTTGGCCTAGGGGCCCGAAACTCACCAGTCATAATCCCCCTTAAGAGTCCCTACAATGCTAGAAAATTTGCCACTGCTGAGCCATTGCCCTTTGAAAAGATGTTAGATTTTGGAAAGTGAAATAGGGAGCCAATGAAAGCCTATGGGGGATTTTACTACTTTTGCACCCCTGTAATTCTGGTTTGCAGAGATGTAGGGAACTCATTTTTGGAGTCCAAGTATAACAATATACCTTCTACCTGCATGAGACATGTCGTGAGATTCAGAAGTTGCTAACGGCCATGGCTGCGATTTATGTACGTTAGAATCTCCACCATGCAAATTGCCCAAATAAATAGGTTTTTGTGACCCTAGGCTATGACCTCTTTGGCCTAGGGGCCCGAAATTCACCAGTCATGATCCCCCTAAGAGTCCCTACAATGCTAGAAAATTTGCCACTGCAGAGCCATCGCCCTTTGAAAAGATGTGAGATTTTGGAAAGTGAAATAGGGAGCCAATGAAAGCCTATGGGGGATTTTACTACTTTTGGACCCCTGTAACTCTGGTTTGCAGAGATGTAGGGAACCCATCTTTGGAGTCCAAGTATAACAATATGCCTTCTACCTGCATGAGACATGTCATGAGATTCAGACGTTGCTAACGGCCATGGCTGCGATTTATGTACGTCAAAATCTCCACTATTGATATTGCCCAAATAAACAGGTTTTTGTGACCCTAGGCTATGACCTCTTTGGCCTAGGGGCCCAAAACTCACCAGTCATGATCCCCCTAAGAGTCCATTCAATGCTAGAAAATTGCCACTGCTGAGACATCGCCCTTTGAAAAGATGTGAGATTTTGGAAAGTAAAATAGGGAGCCTATGAAAGCCTATGGGGGATTTTACGACTTTTGCACCCCTGTAACTCTGGTTTGCAGAGATGTAGGGAACCCATCCTTGGAGTCCAAGTATAACAATATACCTTCTACCTGCATGAGACAAGTCGTGAGATTCAGACGTTGCTAACGGCCATGGCTGCGATTTATGTACGTCAAAATCTCCACTATTGATATCGCCCAAATAAACAGGTTTTTGTGACCCTAGGCTATGACCTCTTTGGCCTAGGGGCCCAAAACTCACCAGTCATTATCCCCCTAAGAGTCCCTACAATGCTAGAAAATTTGCCGCTGCTGAGCCATCGCCCTTTGAAAAGATGTGAGATTTTGGAAAGTGAAATAGGGAGCCAATGAAAGCCTATGGGGGATTTTACTACGTTTGCACCTCTGTAACTCTGGTTTGCAGAGATGTAGGGAACCCATCTTTGGAGTCCAAGTATAACAATATGCCTTCTACCTGCATGAGACATGTCATGAGATTCAGACGTTGCTAACGGCCATGGCTGCGATTTATGTACGTCAAAATCTCCACTATTGATATTGCCCAAATAAACAGGTTTTTGTGACCCTAGGCTATGACCTCTTTGGCCTAGGGGCCCAAAACTCACCAGTCATGATTCCCCTAAGAGTCCATTCAATGCTAGAAAATTGCCACTGCTGAGACATCGCCCTTTGAAAAGATGTGAGATTTTGGAAAGTAAAATAGGGAGCCTATGAAAGCCTATGGGGGATTTTACGACTTTTGCACCCCTGTAACTCTGGTTTGCAGAGATGTAGGGAACCCATCCTTGGAGTCCAAGTATAACAATATGCCTTCTACCTGCATGAGACATGTCGTGAGATTCAGACGTTGCTAACGGCCATGGCTGCGATTTAAATTCGTCAGAATTTCCACTATTGACATTGCCCAAATAAACAGGTTTTTGTGACCCTAGGCAATAACCTCTTTGGCCTAGGGGCCCGAAACTCACCAGTCATTATCCCCCTAAGGGTCTCTACAATGCTAGAAAATTTGCCACTGCTGAGCCATCGCCCTTTGAAATTGTGTGAGATTTTGAAACGGTAAATAGAGGGCCCAATGAAAGCCTAGGGGGATTTTACCACTTTTGCACCCCTGTAACTCTGGTTTGCAGAGATGTAGGGAACCCATCTTTAGAGTCCAAGTATAACAATATGTCTTCTACCTGCATGAGACATGTCATGAGATTCAGACGTTGCTAACGGCCATGGCTGCGATTTATGTATGTCAGAATCGCCACCATTGACATTGCCCAAATAAACAGGTTTTTGTGACCCTAGGCTATGACGTCTTTGGCCTAGGGGCCCGAAACTCACCAGTCATGATCCCCCTAAGGGTCCCTACAATGCTAGAAAATTTGCCACTGCTGAGCCATCGCCCTTTGAAAAGGTGTGAGATTTTGGAAAGTGAAATAGGGAGCCAATGAAAGCCTATGGGGGATTTTACTACGTTTGCACCTCTGTAACTCTGGTTTGCAGAGATGTAGGGAACCCATCTTTGGAGTCCAAGTATAACAATATGCCTTCTACCTGCATGAGACAAGTTGTGAGATTCAGACGTTGCTAACGGCCATGGCTGCGATTTATGTTTGTCAGAATTTCCACTATTGACATTGCCCAAATAAACAGGTTTTTGTGACCCTAGGCTATGACCTCTTTAGCCAAGGGGTCCAAAACTCACCAGTCATGATCCCCCAAAGAGTCCATACAATGCTAGAAAATTGCCACTGCTGAGCCATCGCCCTTTGAAAAGATTTGAGATTTTGGAAAGTAAAATAGGGAGCCTATGAAAGCCTATGGGGGATTTTACCCCTTTTGCACCCCTGTAACTCTGGTTTGCATAGATGTAGGGAACCCATCTTTGGAGTCCAAGTATAACAATATGTCTTCTACCTGCATGAGACATGTCATGAGATTCAGACGTTGCTAACGGCCATGGCTGCGATTTATGTACGTCAAAATCTCCACTATTGATATCGCCCAAATAAACAGGTTTTTGTGACCCTAGGCTATGACCTCTTGGCCTAGGGGCCCAAAACTCACCAGTCATTATCCCCCTAAGAGTCCCTACAATGCTAGAAAATTTGCCACTGCTGAGCCATCGCCCTTTGAAAAGATGTGAGATTTTGGAAAGTAAAATAGGGAGCCTATGAAAGCCTATGGGGGATTTTACGACTTTTGCACCCCTGTAACTCTGGTTTGCAGAGATGTAGGGAACCCATCCTTGGAGTCCAAGTATAACAATATGCCTTCTACCTGCATGAGACATGTCGTAAGATTCAGACGTTGCTAACGGCCATGGCTGCGATTTAAATTCGTCAGAATTTCCACTATTGACATTGCCCAAATAAACAGGTTTTTGTGACCCTAGGCAATAACCTCTTTGGCCTAGGGGCCCGAAACTCACCAGTCATTATCCCCCTAAGGGTCTCTACAATGCTAGAAAATTTGCCACTGCTGAGCCATCGCCCTTTGAAATGGTGTGAGATTTTGAAACGGTAAATAGAGGGCCCAATGAAAGCCTAGGGGGATTTTACCACTTTTGCACCCCTGTAACTCTGGTTTGCAGAGATGTAGGGAACCCATCTTTGGAGTCCAAGTATAACATTATGTCTTCTACCTGCATGAGACATGTCGTGAGATTCAGACGTTGCTAACGGCCATGGCTGCGATTTATGTATGTCAGAATCGCCACCATTTACATTGCCCCAATAAACAGGTTTTTGTGACCCTAGGCTATGACCTCTTTGGCCTAGGGGCCCGAAACTCACCAGTCATGATTCCCCCTAAGGGTCCCTACAATGCTAGAAAATTTGCCACTGCTGAGCCATCGCCCTTTGAAATGGTGTTAGATTTTGGAACGGAAAATAGAGGGCCCAATGAAAGCCTAAGGAGAATTTTACCCCTTTTGCACCCCTGTAACTCTGGTTTGCATAGATGTAGGGAACCCATCTTTGGAGTCCAAGTATAACAATATGTCTTCTACCTGCATAAGACATGTCGTGAGATTCAGACGTTGCTAACGGCCATGGCTGCGATTTATGTATGTCAGAATCTCCACCATTGATATTGCCCAAATAAACAGGTTTTTGTGTCCCTAGGCTATGACCTCTTTGGCCTAGGGGCCCGAAACTCACCAGTCATGATCCCCCTAAGAGTCCCTACAATGCTAGAAAATTTGCCACTGCTGAGCCATCGCCCTTTGAAAAGATGTGAGATTTTGGAAAGTGAAATAGGGAGCCTATAAAAGCCTATGGGGGATTTTACTACTTCTGCACCCCTGTAACTCTGGTTTGCAGAGATGTAGGGAACCCATCTTTAGAGTCCAAGTATAACAATATGTCTTCTACCTGCATGAGACATGTCGTGAGATTCAGACGTTGCTAACGGCCATGGCTGCGATTTATGTATGTCAGAATCGCCACCATTGACATTGCCCAAATAAACAGGTTTTTGTGACCCTAGGCTATGACCTCTTTGGCCTAGGGGCCCGAAACTCACCAGTCATGATCCCCCTAAGGGTCCCTACAATGCTAGAAAATTTGCCACTGCTGAGCCATCGCCCTTTGAAATGGTGTTAGATTTTGGAACGGTAAATAGAGGGCCCAATGAAAGCCTATGGAGGATTTTACTACTTTTGCACCCCTGTAACTCTGGTTTGCAGAGATGTAGGGAACCCATCTTTAGAGTCCAAGTATAACAATATGTCTTCTACCTGCATGAGACATGTCGTGAGATTCAGACGTTGCTAACGGCCATGGCTGCGATTTATGCATGTTAGAATCGCCACCATTGACATTGCCCAATTAAACAGGTTTTTGTGACCCTAGGCTATGATGTCTTTGGCCTAGGGGCCCGAAACTCACCAGTCATGATCCCCCTAAGGTTGCCTACAATGCTAGAAAATTTGTCACTGCTGAGCCATCGCCCTTTGAAAAGATGTGAGATTTTGGAAAGTGAAATAGGGAGCCAATGAAAGCCTATGGGGGATTTTACTACGTTTGCACCTCTGTAACTCTGGTTTGCAGAGATGTAGGGAACCCATCTTTGGAGTCCAAGTATAACAATATGCCTTCTACCTGCATGAGACATGTCGTGAGATTCAGACTTTGCTAACGGCCATGGCTGCGATTTATGTATGTCAGAATCGCCACCATTGACATTGCCCAAATAAACAGGTTTTTGTGACCCTAGGCTATGACCTCTTTGGCCTAGGGGCCTGAAACTCACCAGTCATGATCCCCCTAAGGGTCCCTACAATGCTAGAAAATTTGCCACTGCTGAGCCATCGCCCTTTGAAATGGTGTTCGATTTTGGAACGGTAAATAGAGGGCCCAATGAAAGCCTTTAGAGAATTTTACCCCTTTTGCACCCCTGTAACTCTGGTTTGCATAGATGTAGGGAACCCATCTTTGGAGTCCAAGTATAGCAATTTGTCTTCTACCTGCATGAGACATGTCGTGAGATTCAGACGTTGCTAACGGCCATGGCTGCGATTTATGTATGTCAGAATCGCCACCATTGCCATTGCCCAAATAAACAGGTTTTTGTGACCCTAGGCTATGACCTCTTTGGCCTAGGGGCCCGAAACTCACCAGTCATGATCCCCCTAAGGGTCCCTACAATGCTAGAAAATTTGCCACTGCTGAGCCATCGCCCTTTGAAATGGTGTTAGATTTTGGAACGGTAAATAGAGGGCCCAATGAAAGCCTATGGAGGATTTTACTACTTTTGCACCCCTGTAACTCTGGTTTGCAGAGATGTAGGGAACCCATCTTTAGAGTCCAAGTATAACAATATGTCTTCTACCTGCATGAGACATGTCATGAGATTCAGACGTTGCTAACTGCCATGGCTGCGATTTATGTATGTCAGAATCGCCACCATCGACATTGCCCAAATAAACAGGTTTTTGTGACCCTAGGCTATGACGTCTTTGGCCTAGGGGCCCGAAACTCACCAGTCATGATCCCCCTAAGGGTCCCTACAATGCTAGAAAATTTGCCACTGCTGAGCCATCGCCCTTTGAAAAGATGTGAGATTTTGGAAAGTGAAATAGGGAGTCAATGAAAGCCTATGGGGGATTTTACTACGTTTGCACCTCTGTAACTCTGGTTTGCAGAGATGTAGGGAACCCATCTTTGGAGTCCAAGTATAACAATATGCCTTCTACCTGCATGAGACAAGTCGTGAGATTCAGACGTTGCTAACAGCCATGGCTGCGATTTATGTTTGTCAGAATTTCCACTATTGACATTGCCCAAATAAACAGGTTTTTGTGACCCTAGGCTATGACCTCTTTAGCCAAGGGGTCCAAAACTCACCAGTCATGATCCCCCAAAGAGTCCATACAATGCTAGAAAATTGCCACTGCTGAGCCATCGCCCTTTGAAAAGATTTGAGATTTTGGAAAGTAAAATAGGGAGCCTATGAAAGCCTATGGGGGATTTTACTACTTTTGCACCCCTGTAACTCTGGTTTGCAGAGATGTAGGAAACCCATCCTTGGAGTCCAAGTATAACAATATGCCTTCTACCTGCATGAGACATGTCGTGAGATTCAGACTTTGCTAATGGCCATGGCTGCGATTTATGTATGTCAGAATCGCCACCATTGACATTGCCCAAATAAACAGGTTTTTGTGACCCTAGACTATGACCTCTTTGGCCTAGGGGCCCGAAACGCACCAGTCATTATCCCCCTAGGAGTCCCTACAATGCTAGAAAATTTGCCACTTTTGAGCCATCGCCCTTTGAAATGGTGTTAGATTTTGGAACGGTAAATAGAGGGCCCAATGAAAGCCTATGGAGGATTTTACTACATTTGCACCCCTGTAACTCTGGTTTGCAGAGATGTGGGGAACCCATCTTTAGAGTCCAAGTATAACAATATATCATCTACCTACATGAGACATGTCGTGAGATTCAGACATTGCTAACGGCCATGGCTGCGATTTATGTACGTCAGAATCTCCACCATTGATATTGCCCAAATAAACAGGTTTTTGTGACCCTAGGCTATGACCTCTTTGGCCTAGGGGCCCGAAACTCACCAGTCATTATCCCCCTAGGAGTCCCTACAATACTAGAAAATTTGCCACTGCTGAGCCATCGCCCTTTGAAAAGATGTGAGATTTTGGAAAGTGAAATAGGGAGCCAATGAAAACCTATGGGTCCCTACAATGCTAGAAAATTTGCCACTGCTGAGCCATTGCCCTTTGAAATGGTGTTAGATTTTGGAACGGTAAATAGAGGGCCCAATGAAAGCCTATGGAGGATTTTACTACATTTGCACCCCTGTAACTCTGGTTTGCAGAGATGTAGGGAACCCATCTTTGGAGTCCAAGTATAACAATATGCCTTCTACCTGCATGAGACATGTCGTGAGATTCAGACGTTGGTAACGGCCATGGCTGCAATTTATGTATGTCAGAATCGCCACCATTGACATTGCCCAAATAAACAGGTTTTTGTGACCCTAGGCCATGACCTCTTTGGCCTAGGGGGCCGAAACTCACCAGTCATGTTCCCCTAAGGTTCCCTACAATGCTAGAAAATTTTCCACTGCAGAGCCATCGCCCTTTGAAAAGATGTGAGATTTTGGAAAGAGAAATAGGGAGCCAATGAAAGCCTATGGGGGATTTTACTACTTTTGCACCCCTGTAACTCTGGTTTGCAGAGATGTAGGGAACCCATCTTTGGAGTCCAAGTATAACAATATGCCTTCTACCTGCATGAGACATGTCGTGAGATTCAGAAGTTGCTAACAGCCATGGCTGAAATTTATGTTGGTCAGAATTTCCACTATTGACATTGCCCAAATAAACAGGTTTTTGTGACCCTAGGCTATGACCTCTTGGCCTAGGGGCCCGAAACTCACCAGTCATGATCCCCCTAAGGGTCTCTACAATGCTAGGAAATTTGCCACTGCTGAGCCATCGCCCTTTGAAATGGTGTGAGATTTTGGAACGGTAAATAGAGGGCCCAATAAAAGCCTATGGGGGATTTTACTACTTTTGCACCCCTGTAACTCTGGTTTGCAGAGATGTAGGGAACCCATCTTTGGAGTCCAAGTATAACAATATGTCTTCTACCTGCATGAGACATGTCGTGAGATTCAGACATTGCTAACGGCCATGGCTGCGATTTATGTACGTCAGAATCGCCACCATTGACATTGCCCAAATAAACAGGTTTTTGTGACCCTAGGCTATGACCTCTTTGGCCTAGGGGCCAGAAACTCACCAGTCATGATCCCCCTAGGAGTCTCTACAATGGTAGAAAATTTGCCACTACTGAGCCTTCGCCCTTTGAAAAGATGTTAGATTTTGGAAAGTGAAATAGGGAGCAAATGAAAGCCTATGGGGGATTTTACTACTTTTGCACCACGGTAATTCTGGTTTGCAGAGATGTAGGGAACTCATCTTTGGAGTCCAAGTAAAACAATATGCCTTCTACCTGCATGAGACATGTCGTGAGATTCAGAAGTTGCTAACGGCCATGGCTGCGATTTATGTACGTTAGAATCTCCACCATGCAAATTGCCCAAATAAATAGGTTTTTGTGACCCTAGGCTATGACCTCTTTGGCCTAGGGGCCCGAAACTCACCAGTCATGATCCCCCTAAGAGTCCCTACAATGCTAGAAAATTTGCCACTGCAGAGTCATCGCCCTTTGAAATGGTGTTAGATTTTGGAACGGTAAATAGAGTACCCAATGAAAGCCTATGGAGGATTTTACCCCTTTTGCACCCCTGTAACTCTGGTTTGCATAGATGTAGAGAACCCATCTTTGGAGTCCAAGTATAACAATATGTCTTCTACCTGCATGAGACACGTCGTGAGATTCAGACGTTGCTAACGGCCATGGCTTGCGATTTATGTTTGTCAGAATTTCCACTATTGACATTGCCCAAATAAACAGGTTTTTGTGACCCTAGGCTATGACCTCTTTGGAAAAAGGGGCCCGAAACTCACCAGTCATGATCCTCCTAAGAGTCCTTACAATGCTAGAAAATTTGCCACTGCTGAGCCATCGCCCTTTGAAAAGATGTGAGATTTTGGAAAGTGAAATAGGGAGCCAATGAAAGCCTATGGAGGATTTTACCACTTTTGCACCCCTGTAACTCTGGTTTGCAGAGATGTAGGGAACCCATCTTTGGAGTCCAAGTATAACAATATGTCTTCTACCTGCATGAGACACGTCGTGAGATTCAGACGTTGCTAACGGCCATGGCTGCGATTTATGTACGTCAGAATCGCCACCATTGACATTGCCCAAATAAACAGGTTTTTGTGACCCTAGGCTATGACTTCTTTGGCCTAGGGGCCCGAAACTCACCAGTCATGATCCCCCTAGGAGTCCCTACAATGCTAGAAAATTTGCCACTGCTGAGCCATCGCCCTTTGAAAAGATGTGAGATTTTGGAAAGTGAAATAGGGAGCCAATGAAAGCCTATGGAGGATTTTACTACGTTTGCACCCCTGTAACTCTGGTTTGCAGAGATGTAGGGAACCTATCTTTGGAGTCCAAGTATAACAATATGCCTTCTACCTGCATGAGACATGCAGTGAGATTCAGACGTTGCTAACGGCCATGGCTGCGATTTATGTTTGTCAGAATTTCCACTATTGACATTGCCCAAATAAACCGGTTTTTGTGACCCTAGGCTATGACCTCTTTGGCCTAGGGGCCCGAAACTCACCAGTCATGATCCCCCTAAGAGTCCCTACAATGCTAGAAAATTGCCACTGCTGAGCCATCGCCCTTTGAAATGGTGTTAGATTTTGGAACGGTAAATAGAGGGCCCAATGAAAGCCTATGGTGGATTTTACCCCTTTTGCACCCCTGTAACTCTGGTTTGCAGAGATGTAGTGAACCCTTCTTTGGAGTCCAAGTATAACAATATGCCTTCTACCTGCATGAGACATGTCGTGAGATTCAGACATTGCTAACGGCCATGGCTGCGATTTCTGTTTGTCAGAATTTCCACTATTGACATTGCCCAAATAAATAGGTTTTTGTGACCCTAGGCTATGACCTCTTTGGCCTAGGGGCCCGAAACTCACCAGTCATAATCCCCCTTAGAGTCCCTACAATGCTAGAAAATTTGCCACTGCTGAGCCATTGCCCTTTGAAAAGATGTTAGATTTTGGAAAGTGAAATAGGGAGCCAATGAAAGCCTATGGGGGATTTTACTACTTTTGCACCCCTGTAATTCTGGTTTGCAGAGATGTAGGGAACTCATCTTTGGAGTCCAAGTATAACAATATACCTTCTACCTGCATGAGACATGTCGTGAGATTCAGAAGTTGCTAACGGCCATGGCTGCGATTTATGTACGTTAGAATCTCCACCATGCAAATTGCCCAAATAAATAGGTTTTTGTGACCCTAGGCTATGACCTCTTTGGCCTAGGGGCCTGAAACTCACCAGTCATGATCCCCCTAAGGGTCTCTACAATGCTAGAAAATTTGCCACTGCTGAGCCATCGCCCATTGAAATGGTGTGAGATTTTGGAACGGTAAATAGAGGGCCCAATGAAAGCCTATGGGGGATTTTACCACTTTTGCACCCCTGTAACTCTGGTTTGCAGAGATGTAGGGAACCCATCTTTGGAGTCTAAGTATAACAATATGTCTTCTACCTGCATGAGACATGTCGTGAGATTCAGAAGTTGCTAACGGCCATGGCTGCGATTTATGTTCGTCAGAATTTCCACTATTGACATTGCTCAAATAAACAGGTTTTTGTGACCCTAGGCTATGACCTCTTTGGCCTAGGGGCCCGAAACTCACCAGTCATGATCCCCCTAAGGGTCTCTACAAGGCTGGAAAATTTGCCACTGCTGAGCCATCGCCCTTTGAAATGGTGTTAGATTTTGGAACGGTAAATAGAGTACCCAATGAAAGCCTATGGAGGATTTTACCCCTTTTGCACCCCTGTAACTCTGGTTTGCAGAGATGTAGGGAACCCATCTTTGGAGTCCAAGTATAACAATATGTCTTCTACCTGCATGAGACACGTCGTGAGATTCAGACGTTGCTAACGGCCATGGCTTGCGATTTATGTTTGTCAGAATTTCCACTATTGACATTGCCTAAATAAACAGGTTTTTGTGACCCTAGGCTATGACCTCTTTGGCCTAGGGGCCCAAAACTCACCAGTCATTATCCTCCTAAGAGTCCTTACAATGCTAGAAAATTTGCCACTGCTGAGCCATCGCCCTTTGAAATGGTGTTAGATTTTGGAACGGTAAATAGAGTACCCAATGAAAGCCTATGGAGGATTTTACCCCTTTTGCACCCCTGTAACTCTGGTTTGCAGAGATGTAGGGAACCCATCTTTGGAGTCCAAGTATAACAATATGTCTTCTACCTGCATGAGACACGTCGTGAGATTCAGACGTTGCTAACGGCCATGGCTGCGATTTATGTACGTCAGAATCGCCACCATTGACATTGCCCAAATAAACAGGTTTTTGTGACCCTAGGCTATGACTTCTTTGGCCTAGGGGCCCGAAACTCACCAGTCATGATCCCCCTAGGAGTCCCTACAATGCTAGAAAATTTGCCACTGCTGAGCCATCGCCCTTTGAAAAGATGTGAGATTTTGGAAAGTGAAATAGGGAGCCAATGAAAGCCTTTAGGGGATTTTACTACGTTTGCACCCCTGTAACTCTGGTTTGCAGAGATGTAGGGAACCTATATTTGGAGTCCAAGTATAACAATATGTCTTCTACCTGCATGAGACACGTCGTGAGATTCAGACGTTGCTAACGGCCATGGCTTGCGATTTATGTTTGTCAGAATTTCCACTATTGACATTGCCCAAATAAACAGGTTTTTGTGACCCTAGGCTATGACCTCTTTGGCCTAGGGGCCCGAAACTCACCAGTCATGATCCTTCTAAGAGTCCTTACAATGCTAGAAAATTTGCCACTGCTGAGCCATCGCCCTTTGAAAAGATGTGAGATTTTGGAAAGTGAAATAGGGAGCCAATGAAAGCCTATGGAGGATTTTACCACTTTTGCACCCCTGTAACTCTGGTTTGCAGAGATGTAGGGAACCCATCTTTGGAGTCCAAGTATAACAATATGTCTTCTACCTGCTTGAGACACGTCGTGAGATTCAGACGTTGCTAACGGCCATGGCTGCGATTTATGTACGTCAGAATCGCCACCATTGACATTGCCCAAATAAACAGGTTTTTGTGACCCTAGGCTATGACTTCTTTGGCCTAGGGGCCCGAAACTCACCAGTCATGATCCCCCTAGCAGTCCCTACAATGCTAGAAAATTTGCCACTGCTGAGCCATCGCCCTTTGAAAAGATGTGAGATTTTGGAAAGTGAAATAGGGAGCCAATGAAAGCCTATAGGGGATTTTACTACGTTTGCACCCCTGTAACTCTGGTTTGCAGAGATGTAGGGAACCTATCTTTGAAATCCAAGTATAACAATATGCCTTCTACCTGCATGAGACATGCAGTGAGATTCAGACGTTGCTAACGGCCATGGCTGCGATTTCTGTTTCTCAGAATTTCCACCATTGACATTGCCCAAATAAATAGGTTTTTGTGACCCTAGGCTATGACCTCTTTGGCCTAGGGGCCCAAAACTCACCAGTCATGATCCCCCTTAGAGTCCCTACAATGCTAGAAAATTTGCCACTGCTGAGCCATCGCCCTTTGAAAAGATGTGAGATTTTGGAAAGTGAAATAGGGAGCCAATGAAAGCCTATGGGGGATTTTACTACTTTTGCACCCCTGTAACTCTGGTTTGCAGAGATGTAGGGAACTCATCTTTGGAGTCCAAGTATAACAATATGCCTTCTACCTGCCAGAGACATGTCGTGAGATTCAGAAGTTGCTAACCGCCATGGCTGCGATTTATGTTGGTCAGAATTTACACTATTGACATTGCCCAAATAAACAGGTTTTTGTGACCCTAGGCTATGACCTCTTGGCCTAGGGGCCCGAAACTCACCAGTCATGATCCCCCTAAGGGTCTCTACAATGCTAGAAAATTTGCCACTGCTGAGCCATCGCCCTTTGAAAAGATGTGAGATTTTGGAAAGTGAAATAGGGAGCCAATGAAAGCCTATGGGGGATTTTACTACTTTTGCACCCCTGTAACTCTGGTTTGCAGAGATGTAGGGAACCCATCTTTGGAGTCCAAGTATAACAATATGCCTTCTACCTGCCAGAGACATGTCGTGAGATTCAGAAGTTGCTAACGGCCATGGCTGCGATTTATGTTGGTCAGAATTTACACTATTGACATTGCCCAAATAAACAGGTTTTTGTGACCCTAGGCTATGACCTCTTGGCCTAGGGGCCCGAAACTCACCAGTCATGATCCCCCTAAGGGTCTCTACAATGCTAGAAAATTTGCCACTGCTGAGCCATCGCCCTTTGAAATGGTGTGAGATTTTGGAACGGTAAATAGAGGGCCCAATGAAAGCCTATGGGGGATTTTACCACTTTTGCACCCCTGTAACTCTGGTTTGCAGAGATGTAGGGAACCCATCTTTGGAGTCCAAGTATAACAATATGCCTTCTACCTGCATGAGACATGTCGTGAGATTCAGACGTTGCTAACGGCCATGGCTGCGATTTATGTTGGTCAGAATTTCCACTATTTACATTGCCCAAATAAACAGGTTTTTGTGACCCTAGGCTATGACCTCTTTGGCCTAGGGGCCCGAAACTCACCAGTCATGATCCCCCTAAGAGTCCCTACAATGCTAGAAAATTGCCACTGCTGAGCCATCGCCCTTTGAAAAGATGTGAGATTTTGGAAAGTGAAATAGGGAGCCAATGAAAGCCTATGGGGGATTTTACTACTTTTGCACCCCTGTAACTCTGGTTTGCAGAGATGTAGGGAACCCATCTTTGGAGTCCAAGTATAACAATATGCCTTCTACCTGCATGACACATGTCGTGAGATCCAGAAGTTGCTAACGGCCATGGCTGAGATTTATGTTCGTCAGAATTTCCACTATTGACATTGCTCAAATAAACAGGTTTTTGTGACCCTAGGCTATGACCTCTTGGCCTAGGGGCCCGAAACTCACCAGTCATGATCCCCCTAAGGGTCTCTACAAAGCTGGAAAATTTGCCACTGCTGAGCCATCGCCCTTTGAAATGGTGTGAGATTTTGGAACGGTAAATAGAGGGCCCAATGAAAGCCTATGGGGGATTTTACCACTTTGGCACCCCTGTAACTCTGGTTTGCAGAGATGTAGGGAACCCATCTTTGGAGTCCAAGTATAACAATATGTCTTCTACCTGCATGAAACATGTCGTGAGATTCAGACGTTGCTAACGGCCATGGCTGCGATTTATGTTTGTCAGAATTTCCACTATTGACATTGCCCAAATAAACAGGTTTTTGTGACCCTAGGCTATGACCTCTTTAGCCAAGGGGTCCAAAACTCACCAGTCATGATCCCCCAAAGAGTCCATACAATGCTAGAAAATTGCCACTGCTGAGCCATCGCCCTTTGAAAAGATTTGAGATTTTGGAAAGTAAAATAGGGAGCCTATGAAAGCCTATGGGGGATTTTACCCCTTTTGCACCCCTGTAACTCTGGTTTGCATAGATGTAGGGAACCCATCTTTGGAGTCCAAGTATAACAATATGTCTTCTACCTGCATGAGACATGTCATGAGATTCAGACGTTGCTAACGGCCATGGCTGCGATTTATGTACGTCAAAATCTCCACTATTGATATCGCCCAAATAAACAGGTTTTTGTGACCCTAGGCTATGACCTCGTTGGCCTAGGGGCCCAAAACTCACCAGTCATTATCCCCCTAAGAGTCCCTACAATGCTAGAAAATTTGCCACTGCTGAGCCATCGCCCTTTGAAAAGATGTGAGATTTTGGAAAGTGAAATAGGGAGCCAATGAAAGCCTATGGGGGATTTTACTACGTTTGCACCTCTGTAACTCTGGTTTGCAGAGATGTAGGGAACCCATCTTTGGAGTCCAAGTATAACAATATGCCTTCTACCTGCATGAGACAAGTCGTGAGATTCAGACATTGCTAACGGCCATGGCTGCGATTTATGTTTGTCAGAATTTCCACTATTGACATTGCCCAAATAAACAGGTTTTTGTGACCCTAGGCTATGACCTCTTTAGCCAAGGGGTCCAAAACTCACCAGTCATGATCCCCCAAAGAGTCCATACAATGCTAGAAAATTGCCACTGCTGAGCCATCGCCCTTTGAAAAGATTTGAGATTTTGGAAAGTAAAATAGGGAGCCTATGAAAGCCTATGGGGGATTTTACCCCTTTTGCACCCCTGTAACTCTGGTTTGCATAGATGTAGGGAACCCATCTTTGGAGTCCAAGTATAACAATATGTCTTCTACCTGCATGAGACATGTCATGAGATTCAGACGTTGCTAACGGCCATGGCTGCGATTTATGTACGTCAAAATCTCCACTATTGATATTGCCCAAATAAACAGGTTTTTGTGACCCTAGGCTATGACCTCTTTGGCCTAGGGGCCCAAAACTCACCAGTCATGATCCCCCTAAGAGTCCATTCAATGCTAGAAAATTGCCACTGCTGAGACATCGCCCTTTGAAAAGATGTGAGATTTTGGAAAGTAAAATAGGGAGCCTATGAAAGCCTATGGGGGATTTTACGACTTTTGCACCCCTGTAACTCTGGTTTGCAGAGATGTAGGGAACCCATCCTTGGAGTCCAAGTATAACAATATGCCTTCTACCTGCATGAGACATGTCGTGAGATTCAGAAGTTGCTAACGGCCATGGCTGCGATTTATGTACGTTAGAATCTCCACCATGCAAATTGCCCAAATAAATAGGTTTTTGTGACCCTAGGCTATGACCTCTTTGGCCTAGGGGCCCGAAACTCACCAGTCATGATCCCCCTAAGGGTCTCTACAATGCTAGAAAATTTGCCACTGCTGAGCCATCGCCCATTGAAATGGTGTGAGATTTTGGAACGGTAAATAGAGGGCCCAATGAAAGCCTATGGGGGATTTTACCACTTTTGCATCCCTGTAACTCTGGTTTGCAGAGATGTAGGGAACCCATCTTTGGAGTCTAAGTATAACAATATGTCTTCTACCTGCATGAGACATGTCGTGAGATTCAGAAGTTGCTAACGGCCATGGCTGCGATTTATGTTCGTCAGAATTTCCACTATTGACATTGCTCAAATAAACAGGTTTTTGTGACCCTAGGCTATGACCTCTTTGGCCTAGGGGCCCGAAACTCACCAGTCATGATCCCCCTAAGGGTCTCTACAAGGCTGGAAAATTTGCCACTGCTGAGCCATCGCCCTTTGAAATGGTGTGAGATTTTGGAACGGTAAATAGAGGGCCCAATGAAAGCCTATGGGGGATTTTACCACTTTGGCACCCCTGTAACTCTGGTTTGCAGAGATGTAGGGAACCCATCTTTGGAGTCCAAGTATAACAATATGTCTTCTACCTGCATGAGACATGTCGTGAGATTCAGACGTTGCTAACGGCCATGGCTGCGATTTATGTACGTCAGAATCGCCACCATTGACATTGCCCAAATAAACAGGTTTTTGTGACCCTAGGCTATGACCTCTTTGGCCTAGGGGCCCAAAACTCACCAGTCATGATCCCCCTAAGGGTCTCTACAATGCTAGAAAATTTGCCACTGCTGAGCCATCGCCCTTTGAAAAGATGTGAGATTTTGGAAAGTGAAATAGGGAGCCAATGAAAGCCTATGGAGGATTTTACCACTTTTGCACCCCTGTAACTCTGGTTTGCAGAGATGTAGGGATCCCATCTTTGGAGTCCAAGTATAACAATATGTCTTCTACCTGCATGAGACACGTCGTGAGATTCAGAAGTTGCTAACGGCCATGGCTGCGATTTATGTTGGTCAGAATTTACACTATTGACATTGCCCAAATAAACAGGTTTTTGTGACCCTAGGCTATGACCTCTTGGCCTAGGGGCCCGAAACTCACCAGTCATGATCCCCCTAGGAGTCCCTACAATGCTAGAAAATTTGCCACTGCTGAGCCATCGCCCTTTGAAATGGTGTGAGATTTTGGAACGGTAAATAGAGGGCCCAATGAAAGCCTATGGGGGATTTTACCACTTTTGCACCCCTGTAACTCTGGTTTGCAGAGATGTAGGGAACCCATCTTTGGAGTCCAAGTATAACAATATGCCTTCTACCTGCATGAGACATGTCGTGAGATTCAGACGTTGCTAACGGCCATGGCTGCGATTTATGTTGGTCAGAATTTCCACTATTGACATTGCCCAAATAAACAGGTTTTTGTGACCCTAGGCTATGACCTCTTTGGCCTAGGGGCCCGAAACTCACCAGTCATGATCCCCCTAAGAGTCCCTACAATGCTAGAAAATTGCCACTGCTGAGCCATCGCCCTTTGAAAAGATGTGAGATTTTGGAAAGTGAAATAGGGAGCCAATGAAAGCCTATGGGGGATTTTACTACTTTTGCACCCCTGTAACTCTGGTTTGCAGAGATGTAGGGAACCCATCTTTGGAGTCCAAGTATAACAATATGCCTTCTACCTGCATGACACATGTCGTGAGATCCAGAAGTTGCTAACGGCCATGGCTGCGATTTATGTTCGTCAGAATTTCCACTATTGACATTGCTCAAATAAACAGGTTTTTGTGACCCTAGGCTATGACCTCTTGGCCTAGGGGCCCGAAACTCACCAGTCATGATCCCCCTAAGGGTCTCTACAAGGCTGGAAAATTTGCCACTGCTGAGCCATCGCCCTTTGAAATGGTGTGAGATTTTGGAACGGTAAATAGAGGGCCCAATGAAAGCCTATGAGGGATTTTACCACTTTGGCACCCCTGTAACTCTGGTTTGCAGAGATGTAGGGAACCCATCTTTGGAGTCCAAGTATAACAATATGTCTTCTACCTGCATGAAACATGTCGTGAGATTCAGACATTGCTAACGGCCATGGCTGCGATTTATGTACGTCAGAATCGCCACCATTGACATTGCCCAAATAAACAGGTTTTTGTGACCCTAGGCTATGACCTCTTTGGCCTAGGGGCCCGAAACTCACCAGTCATGATCCCCCTAGGAGTCCCTACAATGCTAGAAAATTTGCCACTGCTGAGCCATCGCCCTTTGAAAAGATGTGAGATTTTGGAAAGTGAAATAGGGAGCCAATGAAGCCTATGGGGGATTTTACTACGTTTGCACCCCTGTAACTCTGGTTTGCAGAGATGTAGGGAACCCATCTTTGGAGTCCAAGTATAACAATATACCTTCTACCTGCATGAGACATGTCGTGAGATTCAGAAGTTGCTAACGGCCATGGCTGCGATTTATGTTCGTCAGAATCTCCACCATTGAAATTGCCCAAATAAACAGGTTTTTGTGACCCTAGGCTATGACCTCTTTGGCCTAGGGGCCCAAAACTCACCAGTCATGATCCCCCTAAGAGTCCCTACAATGCTAGAAAATTTGCCACTGCTGAGCCATCGCCCTTTGAAATGGTGTTAGATTTTGGAACGGTAAATAGAGTACCCAATGAAAGCCTATGGAGGATTTTACCCCTTTTGCACCCCTGTAACTCTGGTTTGCATAGATGTAGAGAACCCATCTTTGGAGTCCAAGTATAACAATATGTCTTGTACCTGCATGAGACACGTCGTGAGATTCAGACGTTGCTAACGGCCATGGCTTGCGATTTATGTTTGTCAGAATTTCCACTATTGACATTGCCCAAATAAACAGGTTTTTGTGACCCTAGGCTATGACTTCTTTGGCCTAGGGGCCCGAAACTCACCAGTCATGATCCCCCTAGGAGTCCCTACAATGCTAGAAAATTTGCCACTGCTGAGCCATCGCCCTTTGAAAAGATGTGAGATTTTGGAAAGTGAAATAGGGAGCCAATGAAAGCCTATGGAGGATTTTACTACGTTTGCACCCCTGTAACTCTGGTTTGCAGAGATGTAGGGAACCTATCTTTGGAGTCCAAGTATAACAATATGCCTTCTACCTGCATGAGACATGCAGTGAGATTCAGACGTTGCTAACGGCCATGGCTGCGATTTATGTTTGTCAGAATTTCCACTATTGACATTGCCCAAATAAACCGGTTTTTGTGACCCTAGGCTATGACCTCTTTGGCCTAGGGGCCCGAAACTCACCAGTCATGATCCCCCTAAGAGTCCCTACAATGCTAGAAAATTGCCACTGCTGAGCCATCGCCCTTTGAAATGGTGTTAGATTTTGGAACGGTAAATAGAGGGCCCAATGAAAGCCTATGGTGGATTTTACCCCTTTTGCACCCCTGTAACTCTGGTTTGCAGAGATGTAGTGAACCCTTCTTTGGAGTCCAAGTATAACAATATGCCTTCTACCTGCATGAGACATGTCGTGAGATTCAGACATTGCTAACGGACATGGCTGCGATTTCTGTTTGTCAGAATTTCCACTATTGACATTGCCCAAATAAATAGGTTTTTGTGACCCTAGGCTATGACCTCTTTGGCCTAGGGGCCCAAAACTCACCAGTCATAATCCCCCTTAGAGTCCCTACAATGCTAGAAAATTTGCCACTGCTGAGCCATTGCCCTTTGAAAAGATGTTAGATTTTGGAAAGTGAAATAGGGAGCCAATGAAAGCCTATGGGGGATTTTACTACTTTTGCACCCCTGTAATTCTGGTTTGCAGAGATGTAGGGAACTCATCTTTGGAGTCCAAGTATAACAATATACCTTCTACCTGCATGAGACATGTCGTGAGATTCAGAAGTTGCTAACGGCCA
The DNA here is from genome assembly GCF_040937935.1 of Hyperolius riggenbachi. Lineage (NCBI taxonomy): Eukaryota > Metazoa > Chordata > Amphibia > Anura > Hyperoliidae > Hyperolius > Hyperolius riggenbachi. The sequence goes on along the minus strand of NC_090649.1, from coordinate 355,490,322 downwards.
TGGCTGCGATTTATGTACGTTAGAATCTCCACCATGCAAATTGCCCAAATAAATAGGTTTTTGTGACCCTAGGCTATGACCTCTTTGGCCTAGGGGCCCGAAACTCACCAGTCATGATCCCCCTAAGGGTCTCTACAATGCTAGAAATTTTGCCACTGCTGAGCCATCGCCCATTGAAATGGTGTGAGATTTTGGAACGGTAAATAGAGGGCCCAATGAAAGCCTATGGGGGATTTTACCACTTTTGCATCCCTGTAACTCTGGTTTGCAGAGATGTAGGGAACCCATCTTTGGAGTCTAAGTATAACAATATGTCTTCTACCTGCATGAGACATGTCGTGAGATTCAGAAGTTGCTAACGGCCATGGCTGCGATTTATGTTCGTCAGAATTTCCACTATTGACATTGCTCAAATAAACAGGTTTTTGTGACCCTAGGCTATGACCTCTTTGGCCTAGGGGCCCGAAACTCACCAGTCATGATCCCCCTAAGGGTCTCTACAAGGCTGGAAAATTTGCCACTGCTGAGCCATCGCCCTTTGAAATGGTGTGAGATTTTGGAACGGTAAATAGAGGGCCCAATGAAAGCCTATGGGGGATTTTACCACTTTGGCACCCCTGTAACTCTGGTTTGCAGAGATGTAGGGAACCCATCTTTGGAGTCCAAGTATAACAATATGTCTTCTACCTGCATGAGACATGTCGTGAGATTCAGACGTTGCTAACGGCCATGGCTGCGATTTATGTACGTCAGAATCGCCACCATTGACATTGCCCAAATAAACAGGTTTTTGTGACCCTAGGCTATGACCTCTTTGGCCTAGGGGCCCAACACTCACCAGTCATGATCCCCCTAAGAGTCCCTACAATGCTAGAAAATTTGCCACTGCTGAGCCATCGCCCTTTGAAAAGATGTGAGATTTTGGAAAGTGAAATAGGGAGCCAATGAAGCCTATGGGGGATTTTACTACGTTTGCACCCCTGTAACTCTGGTTTGCAGAGATGTAGGGAACCCATCTTTGGAGTCCAAGTATAACAATATACCGTCTACCTGCATGAGACATGTCGTGAGATTCAGAAGTTGCTAACGGCCATGGCTGCGATTTATGTTCGTCAGAATCTCCACCATTGAAATTGCCCAAATAAACAGGTTTTTGTGACCCTAGGCTATGACCTCTTTGGCCTAGGGGCCCAAAACTCACCAGTCATGATCCCCCTAAGAGTCCCTACAATGCTAGAAAATTTGCCACTGCTGAGCCATCGCCCTTTGAAATGGTGTTAGATTTTGGAACGGTAAATAGAGTACCCAATGAAAGCCTATGGAGGATTTTACCCCTTTTGCACCCCTGTAACTCTGGTTTGCATAGATGTAGAGAACCCATCTTTGGAGTCCAAGTATAACAATATGTCTTCTACCTGCATGAGACATGCAGTGAGATTCAGACGTTGCTAACGGCCATGGCTGCGATTTATGTACGTCAGAATCGCCACCATTGACTTTGCCCAAATAAACAGGTTTTTGTGACCCTAGGCTATGACTTCTTTGGCCTAGGGGCCCGAAACTCACCAGTCATGATCCCCCTAGGAGTCCCTACAATGCTAGAAAATTTGCCACTGCTGAGCCATCGCCCTTTGAAAAGATGTGAGATTTTGGAAAGTGAAATAGGGAGCCAATGAAAGCCTATAGGGGATTTTACTACGTTTGCACCCGTGTAACTCTGGTTTGCAGAGATGTAGGGAACCTATCTTTGGAGTCCAAGTATAACAATATGCCTTCTACCTGCATGAGACATGCAGTGAGATTCAGACGTTGCTAACGGCCATGGCTGCGATTTATGTTTGTCAGAATTTCCACTATTGACATTGCCCAAATAAACCGGTTTTTGTGACCCTAGGCTATGACCTCTTTGGCCTAGGGGCCCGAAACTCACCAGTCATGATCCCCCTTAGAGTCCCTACACTGCTAGAAAATTTGCCACTGCTGAGCCATTGCCCTTTGAAAAGATGTTAGATTTTGGAAAGTGAAATAGGGAGCCAATGAAAGCCTATGGGGGATTTTACTACTTTTGCACCCCTGTAACTCTGGTTTGCAGAGATGTAGGGAACTCATTTTTGGAGTCCAAGTATAACAATATGCCTTCTACCTGCATGAGACATGTCGTGAGATTCAGACGTTGCTAACGGCCATGGCTGCGATTTATGTTCGTTAGAATCTCCACCATTGAAATTGCCCAAATAAACAGGTTTTTGTGACCCTAGGCTATGACCTCTTTGGCCTAGGGGCCCGAAACTCACCAGTCATGATCCCCCTAAGAGTCCTTACAATGCTAGAAAATTTGCCACTGCTGAGCCATCGCCCTTTGAAAAGATGTGAGATTTTGGAAAGTGAAATAGGGAGCCAATGAAAGCCTATGGGGGATTTTACTACTTTTGCACCCCTGTAACTCTGGTTTGCAGAGATGTAGGGAACCCATCTTTGAAGTCCAAGTATAACAATATGCCTTCTACCTGCATGAGACATGTCGTGAGATTCAGACATTGCTAACGGCCATGGCTGCGATTTCTGTTTCTCAGAATTTCCACTATTGACATTGCCCAAATAAATAGGTTTTTGTGACCCTAGGCTATGACCTCTTTGGCCTAAGGGCCCAAAACTCACCAGTCATGATCCCCCTTAGAGTCCCTACAATGCTAGAAAATTTGCCACTGCTGAGCCATCGCCCTTTGAAAAGATGTGAGATTTTGGAAAGTGAAATAGGGAGCCAATGAAAGCCTATGGGGGATTTTACTACTTTTGCACCCCTGTAACTCTGGTTTGCAGAGATGTAGGGAACTCATCTTTGGAGTCCAAGTATAACAATATGCCTTCTACCTGCCAGAGACATGTCGTGAGATTCAGAAGTTGCTAACGGCCATGGCTGCGATTTATGTTGGTCAGAATTTACACTATTGACATTGCCCAAATAAACAGGTTTTTGTGACCCTAGGCTATGACCTCTTGGCCTAGGGGCCCGAAACTCACCAGTCATGATCCCCCTAAGGGTCTCTACAATGCTAGAAAATTTGCCACTGCTGAGCCATCGCCCTTTGAAATGGTGTGAGATTTTGGAACGGTAAATAGAGGGCCCAATGAAAGCCTATGGGGGATTTTACCACTTTTGCACCCCTGTAACTCTGGTTTGCAGAGATGTAGGGAACCCATCTTTGGAGTCCAAGTATAACAATATGCCTTCTACCTGCATGAGACATGTCGTGAGATTCAGACGTTGCTAACGGCCATGGCTGCGATTTATGTTGGTCAGAATTTCCACTATTGACATTGCCCAAATAAACAGATTTTTGTGACCCTAGGCTATGACCTCTTTGGCCTAGGGGCCCGAAACTCACCAGTCATGATCCCCCTAGGAGTCCCTACAATGCTAGAAAATTTGCCACTGTTGAGCCATCGCCCTTTGAAAAGATGTGAGATTTTGGAAAGGGAAATAGGGAGCCAATGAAAGCCTATGGAGGATTTTACTACGTTTGCACCCCTGTAACTCTGGTTTGCAGAGATGTAGGGAACCCATCTTTGGAGTCCAAGTATAACAATATGCCTTCTACCTGCATGAGACATGTCGTGAGATTCAGAAGTTGCTAACGGCCATGGCTGCGATTTATGTTCGTCAGAATCTCCACCATTGAAATTGCCCAAATAAACAGGTTTTTTGTGTCCCTAGGCTATGACCTCTTTGGCCTAGGGGCCCGAAACTCACCAGTCATGATCCCCCTAAGGGTCCCTACAATGCTAGAAAATGTGCCACTGCTGAGCCATCGCCCTTTGAAAAGATGTGAGATTTTGGAAAGTGAAATAGGGAGCCAATGAAAGCCTATGGAGGATTTTACCCCTTTTGTACCCCTGTAACTCTGGTTTGCATAGATGTAGAGAACCCATCTTTGGAGTCCAAGTATAACAATATGTCTTCTACCTGCATGAGACATGTCGTGAGATTCAGACGTTGCTAACGGCCATGCCTGCAATTTATGTACGTCAGAATCTCCACCATTGATATTGCCCAAATAAACAGGTTTTTGTGACCCTAGGCCATGACCTCTTTGGCCTAGGGGCCTGAAACTCACCAGTCATGATCCCCCTAAGGGTCTCTACAATGCTAGAAAATGTGCCACTGCTAATCCATTGCCCTTTGAAAAGATGTGAGATTTTGGAATGTGAAATAGGGAGCCAATGAAAGCCTATAGGGGATTTTACTACGTTTGCACCCCTGTAACTCTGGTTTGCAGAGATGTAGGGAACCCATCTTTGGAGTCCAAGTATAACAATATGTCTTCTACCTGCATGAGACACGTCGTCAGATTCAGACGATGCTAACGGCCATGGCTGCGATTTATGTACGTCAGAATCGCCACCATTGACATTGCCCAAATAAACAGGTTTTTGTGACCCTAGGCTATGACTCATTTGGCCTAGGGGCCCGAAACTCACCAGTCATGATCCCCCTAGGAGTCCCTACAATGCTAGAAAATTTGCCACTGCTGAACCATCGCCCTTTGAAAAGATGTGAGATTTTGGAAAGTGAAATAGGGAGCCAATGAATGCCTATGGGGGATTTTACTACGTTTGCACCCCTGTAACTCTGGTTTGCAGAGATGTAGGGAACCCATCTTTGGAGTCCAAGTATAACAATATGCCTTCTACCTGCATGAGACATGCCGTGAGATTCAGACGTTGCTAACGGCCATGGCTGCGATTTATGTTTGTCAGAATTTCCACTATTGACATTGCCCAAATAAACAGGTTTTGTGACCCTAGGCTATGACCTCTATGGCCTAGGGGCCCGAAACTCACCAGTCATGATCACCCTAAGAGTCCCTACAATGCTAGAAAATTGCCACTGCTGAGCCATCGCCCTTTGAAATGGTGCTAGATTTTGGAACGGTACATAGAGGGCCCAATGAAAGCCTATGGAGGATTTTACCCCTTTTGCACCCCTGTTACTCTGGTTTGCAGAGATGTAGGGAACCCATCTTTGGAATCCAAGTATAACAATATGTCTTCTACCTGCATGAGACATGTCGTGAGATTCAGACATTGCTAACGACCATGGCTGTGATTTATGTACGTCAGAATCTCCACCATTGGTATTGCCCAAATAAACTGGTTTTTGTGACCCTAGGCTATGACCTCTTTGGCCTAGGGGCCCGAAACTCACCAGTCATGATCCCCCTAAGAGTCCCTACAATGCTAGAAAATTTGCCACTGCAGAGCCATCGTCCTTTAAAAAGATGTGAGATTTTGGAAAGTGAAATAGGGAGCCAATGAATGCCTATGGGGGATTTTACTACATTTGCACCCCTGTAACTCTGGTTTGCA
>NC_090649.1:355477455-355479955 GCF_040937935.1 Hyperolius riggenbachi | reverse complement strand
AAATGTGGAAAACTTCAAGGGGGCTGAATACTTTTGCAAGCTACTGTATATATATATATATATATATATATATATATATATATATATATATATATATACACACACACACACACACACACACACACACACACACACACACACACACACACACACACACACACACACACACACACACACACACACACATATATATATATACACACATACACACATATATATATAGATGTGTGTGCATATATATATATATATATATATATATATATATATATATATATATATATATATATATATATATATATGTGTGTATACAGAGCCGGCATTTGGGGGAGGGGCAACTGGGGCCCCAGGCCCTGTGCTTGAAGAGGCCCCACGCCACCTGACCGCCCGCTGCCCCCCCCTGGCCGCGTGCCCGTGCGGCCAGAAGGAGGAGAGCAGCACAGTGGAAGGAGAGCTGTGGTGTAACGATTGCGGAATTATTTCCGTGGTCAGTGCACAAGATGTGCACTGACACTGCGGAAATCCTCCACAAGCTTGTAATTTAACAGAACCCAGCTATGGTGCTATGCACCTGTAGAGGGAAATTCCCACCGGCAGATGGAGCTGTGGAGTGCAGAGGAACACAGCCTCTGCCCTGCCACAGATGCCAGATGAGAATTGCACGAGTCGAAGCAATGCAGGGCAAGATAGCCCTTAAAGAGAGAGAGAACACAGAAACAGAAAGTATGTGTATCCACCAATCTAGTCGCCACCCAGCGACGGTGAACACACAACAGCGGAAACGAGGTGGGAACGCAATCGCAAGAGTGGCGATTGCCAGTGTATGTGTGTCCACCAATCTAGTCGCCACCCAGCGACGGTGAACACACAACAGCGGAAACGAAGTGGGAACGCAATCGCAAGAGTGGCGATTGCCAATAGTGACACAAGACTGAATCAGACAGAGCACAAGTGTAGCAGGAAAGACATAGCAAATAACAATGATCAGAACATCAAGGAAAATAACAAATGCTAGCTAAATGCGAACACCGCACTCATTCGCAACAGCGAACACGTTAAAGACACGATCACTGCGCGTTAGGCGCCCAGTGATAAGCGTGCCACCCTAACTAACCAATGTAACACAAACACGAAAATAGAGAACGTGAACGCTTGCTAAACGGCTACCACACCGAGCCTACAGCAAGCGTTCGTACTAGACAAGACAGAGAGAGGGAGTAGCCAGCAGCAACCGCAGCTCTGGCCTACACTCCCAGACAGAGTACAGAAGGAACCACCGCCACTACCGCTAGGGCAGATGCGATCCAGACAGGCAGACAGATGGGGCTACCAGTAGCAACCGCTGCTCTGGTTAGCACCCTAATGGCCTATACCCACGGGCTACAATTGTCGCCGCAACACGCGGCGCGCGTGTGTTGCGGCGACAGGTCGCCCGTGAGTATGCGGCGTTGCACGGGCGCGCACCCCAGGCGATTGAACCGCTCAATCGCCTGGCGACAGTCGCCGCCGCAACTCCGCTGCAACTGTCGCTAGTCCGCGTGAGTACGCGGACTAGCGACAGCAACATACATAAAGGAATACGGAGCTTCCGGCGGGGGAAGGAGGAACGTCGGCGACAGCTTCCGTCGCACCGCTGGTCCCTCTTCCGCGTGTGTACGCGGAGGGACCTGGCGACAGGCCAAAAAGTTGCCCGTGAGTATGGGCCATAAGGCAGAATGATTTCCTGTCGACAAGACAATCGCAAGAGACAGACAGATATAAGGCAAGACAGATAATACAACCTGACTATGCTAGAAGGGATGCCTAGTGCAGTCCCAAGGAATTACTCTAAGATAATCTTAGCAAACAATAGCAAAAGGCTGATACTCCAGGTGAGTCAGCAGGAACAAACAATCATGACCAGCCAGGAATTCTGGGAGAGAATGGTATTTATACTGCACACCATCAAAGGAAGCAGCTAAGCAATTTGCATGACAAGTATATGCAAATTCCTCAGCAGCAGAGCAACTCTGACACTTGCAAAGTGAAGACAGGTCTCTTTTGCAGAGACCTGCAGCACTCAGACCTAAAGAATGGTCAAACAGCTGTCTGCCTGTGCAGACAGCTGAGCAGATCATTACATGTGGGCAGCGGTGGAGAAGGGGGGCCATATCCCCCCCCTTCTCTCACCTTAGTGCTCTCCCTCCCTCACTCTCTCCTCCAGAACTAATGTGCGGGTGGCTGGCAGTGGGCGGAACTTACCTTCCGTCTCACTCCAGCGCCGGACGTTCTGGTGCTGCTGCTCTGGTCTGGACCAGACCAGAGTAGCGGCAAATCCATCCCACGCCGGCCCTGCATCGAGACGGAGGTAAGTTCCGCCCGCTGCCTGCCAGCCACCGCACATTAGTTCCGGAGGGGAGAGCGAGGGAGGGAGAGCACTAAGGTGAGGGAAGGGGGCGAGATGGCCCCCCTTCTCCACTGCTGCTCACAGCTCTCCCTCTTCTCTGCGCTGCTCCCCTCCTGC